>NW_008654887.1:0-35308 GCF_000695815.1 Acanthisitta chloris
GAGCGTCAGCCTGCCCCGCGCCGTGCCGCGAGCCCCGCGGGCCGCGCTGCCCTTAGCTGGGCTGCACTCAAATAGCGCCCGGGATGGAGCTCTTTGCGCTGGATGTGTGTGACACAGTGTAGCGAAAAGGGTTTGCCGTCCGGGTGCTGACCCGGTCAGTTGCGGTCAATTTCATGTCAGTTTTTCGACAGAAAAACCTCCTGTAGATTTACCTACAGAAAAGCCCTCTTAGGCCGTCAGAGTTTCGAGTGTAAGTTTATTCCTCGTTCGTTGGGAGGTATTTTTGTTGGCGTTTTTTTGTTTGTTTTGGTGGTTACTGGGTGGTTTATTCTCCTCCGTGTCAGACGCAGGTTTTTTTTGAGAAAACTGAAGGGCTTTTTACGACAATTACTGTGAGCTTCACTGTTTAATAAAACAGTTGGGAATCTCTCGTGATTTTCTTCTCGTCTGAAATGAGTAAGGGCTTTTATTTGTGGTTTTTTTAGCAGAATAACAACTTCATTTGCAGCATCATTATGTGAATTGCAGAGCTGATAACAGGTCTGTTAGGCAGCAGGTAGTAGTCTCACGGCGTTATCCCGGTGGAATTGTTTTGCACAGGGTCCAAAGGGCACGCACAGGTTGCCGGGATGAGGCCAAAGGTCTGCGCAGGGATGGTGCCAGCAGGAAATGCCAAAGGGAGAATGGGAACAGTGACACTGCTCTGTGTGTGCTTAGCTGTCAGCCCGCCGTGGTTCAGGGTCACGAGGCCTGTCTTTGTCTCATGAAAAGCTTTTTCTATCAACTTTTGTGCCTTATTGTTTTTTAAGCACTGCATGTGCTTTTTCCCCCCCTTTGTTAGAGCCTGTGACAGCGAATTCAGAGGCTAAATGCTTTGTGAATAAGGAGCTTTGTTTGGAACCCACCGGATGATAGTTCAGTCACCCTTTATTTGGGTGAATGCAGCAATAGTCATTCCCTCTGCACTTTTCCATGGCACTGGGTGTTTGGCACGGCCATCTCTCCTCAGGATGGAGAATTCCACCGAGTGTAGCTGCATGTATTGTTTAGACTTGGGAAGAGGCTCAGGGGTGACCTCATGGATTTCTACAACTCCCTGACAGGGCGGGAGAGAGGTGGGGGATGTCTGTCCTGCCATGGCTGCAGGGAGAGGACGGGGGAATGGCCTTGAGCTGAGACAGGGCAGAGTCATAGATGTTAGGAAGAATTTCTTCATTGTCAGAGTGTTCAGGCACTGGAATAGGGAATTTCCCATGGAGGTGGTGGAGTCACCATCCCTGAAGGTATTTAAGAGCTGTCTGGATCTGACACTGGAGGATATGGTTTGGGTTTTAAGGGTTCCAGCAGTGGCACGTTAATGGTTGGACTTGATGGTCTTTAGAGGTCTCTTCCAACCTTGGTGATTGTACTGTGATTCTAATTCGAAGAATATAACTGTGGGCAGGAGTTGTCACCAATGTGCATTTCTTTGTGCAGTCCTGGGTTTGGCCTGGTGCTTTTTCATGGCCCTTAATCCCACTGATGTACTTCCTCATACCACGCACGGGTAGCACAGCAGTGAATTCAGTCACGTGCCTTGTGTGCAGAGGTCTTGAGAAGCTGAATATAAATAGGAAAAGTAAAATTGAGCCATTGCACATAAATGAAGAATAATCATATCTGTAAGTGAGAGCCCAGCAGGTCACAACTTGAAAATGAGGTTAGTGTGCCTCAGTTAAGTCACAGAGTATGAACTGCAGTGCTGTGGTGCTGGTTAAGGCTCATGGGTGATGGTCAGAGGTGCTCCAGCTCTGGTAGAGCTTTCCTGGTTAGGAGTGACCAGCTTAAAGCATCTTGAAGTGCTGGAGCAGTTTTGCTGTCCTGCCCAAGTCTCTGGACAGCACAGTTCCTGCAGCACTGCCTGTAAACAAGGGGCAAGAGTTAACCTGTATGATTAACAATCCACTTGATTGTGCACATACAGGGAAATCTTGACTCAGGCTGACTTGGGTCTGGAGTCCTGGCCACTTCTGAGCTTAAGAAAGAAGAGGAAGAGAAACTATTAAGAGATTTGAGGAAGTTGGGTGTCTAATGCAGAGACTCTTGGGAGGTTTGTAATAGCATACCTGCGTAGGGAGAGGAGATCCAGGTGTCAGAGGGACTCTGAGTATATGAACAGAAAACTGCATTAAGAGGTCGAAGTTGAAAGATAAGAGGAAGAGCTAAACCCAAGAAGTTTGTGGTGACTAGTGTTCCCTGGTGTGGTGAATCTTTTTTTGTCTGAGACCTGAAGTTCCAGACTGGATGGATCTTAGGTGTGCTGGAGTTAGGGCTGCTCTCCTGTGGCCTGTTAGACAGAGGGCTGCACTCCAAGGGCTGCAGTGTCCCCATCTTAGGGCTGGGAAGCTGTGAGGAGGTTTGCCTGATGTGTCCTCAGGTCCAACTCCAGCACTTCTCAAGATGGCCACCAGGCCCGTGGTCTGTGCTCTTTGTTGTGCAGGAACTCGGGGCAGTCCCTCTGGGTTTCCTCTGCCTAGTGCTGTGCAATCGTTTTGTTGTTCACAGCTGTAATGGCTTTGTGCACATTCCTTATCGTCTCACTGGGCAAAACTTCCAGTTCTTGTTGGGACTACCTACCTAGACACTGCCTGGGCACTTTGAGCCAGAGCAGCCGTGGCCTCTTAAGGAAAAGCTTTTGGAATGTGAAGCACAAAGGTGTTCTCCAACTCAGGTGAATTTTGCTTTTTCTTTCAGGTGTCCTGAAAAATGGCTGATGATATTGATATTGAAGCAATGCTTGAAGCTCCTTACAAGAAGGTGAGAAAAATGTGCCAGTGAGGTCCTGTTTATCATAATTTAGCATTATTCATGAAACTACTGCTGAACTGTAAACTAACATCCCTGGAGCCCTCATGATTTATCTTATTGGACATGCATTACATGTAACTTACAAGTTAATGTGTACTGTTAATGTGATTATATTGTGCAGTAGTTTCACTTCAGCGTGATGAATAAATGCCCATCTATCTCTCTTTGTAGACTTGCCTAACGATATCTCACCTCTACTCCCATGAATTCACCTTTGATTCCAGTGTGAACTGTCAATCATAAGGTAGTAATTGAGTGACGTATCGCTGTACCGTGGTCCCTTAGGTTAAAACAAAACCAACCAAAACAAACCAAAAAAACACCCAAAAAGCAACAAATGAAACCAAAACAAAACTAAAAAAAACCCCAAAGCAAAAAAAAAAAATCCCCAAGAACCCTAAACGCTCTCCTGAAATTGCCAGGTCCAGTTTGGTATAGCAACAAGGTGAATGCAGTGGTTTGGGAAAATAGCAGGGTTCCAAGAATAACCTTTTCACCAGTCCCATGGCAAGTAAATATTTGAGCAGCCTGCTCAGCGCAGGGAGAGCAGGACTCGCCTGGCTGCAGGAGGCTGGTGGTGGTTAATCTTTGAACAGCGCAGATGAAAATCAATTGCTGAGTGAACGAATTGATGGAAATTCTTGGATCCCTGAGTAGAATGTTCTTAGCAAGTAAAAGACAGTATCACAGCCTGCAGTGTCATTCTAAAATCAGCTCTTGTATTCTTCTGTCCTTGTTGTTTAATTAGGAAATGTCAATTTTCATGTGAAATTTTTATCAATTAGCTTAGAGATGTCTTTGACTTAAACCAGCAGCACATGAATACTGTCTTTTTGTTGTTTTCCACCACGTGGTGGTGAAGTGTTACCATTCTGCATGCTTTAGCATTGGTTTGGAAAAAAGTGTATTCAGTTTAAGTCTCCTAGGAATTGTACTTTGGTGTAAGCGATGTGATTAAATGTAAAGCTAGTATATATATTCCTTAGCAGCTCTTGTTAGTCTATTCTGCAGTGTTTATTGCAACCATGTCATGTATTTTGGATGAGCATTTGTAAGTTTTAAGTGGCATATTTAGTTTATGTAATATTTAGCAGTTACTTTTTTACATCTTGAAGAAAAATTTGTAAATTGTGATGTTAAAATTCTTGTGTCCTGGCTTAACATGGATATTTTCCATGTAAACAGGTATGGAAATAGGGAATGTTTAGGCTGGACTGGTGGATTATTGATGACTTTCTTGGGAGTCGACGTTACTAAAGCAGTGTGAATCCCTGTTTGCTTCAGGGCGAGATGTGTGACAGAGGTGACATCAAGCTCTTACAACCCTTCAACGAAAATGAGCGAAGATCTCGGGAGTGGCGTCGGTCACAGGAAATCCATAGTGGCTACTGCTAGCGTAGCCACGGGGCTTAGGCAGAGATATAGCCTTGGTACTGATCAGAGGGGCACACAAACCTCAAACTCCTCTTATATTTGATAGAAATAACAGAAATAACATTTAACCACTTGAGTGCTGAATTCTACAGGATAACTTGCTCTCTAAACCATGTAAGGAAGTATCTACAATTTAATACACACTTTTAATGATGTAAGTCTTGTATTTTGTAATTGTATGACTTAAATTTAAGCAGCAAAGTGGTTAAACATGCCTACCTAAATTTTTCTAAAGCTTTTCCATATTAAACTAAACAAGTAATTTAGAATTAAAATTTTTGTTTTTTTTATTTTCTTATTCCCATTCCCATTACCCTTTGACCACTTGAAATGTTTCCGCTTCGTCCTCACGATGTTCTTCTATCAACCCTGCTTAGGATGAGAACAAATTGAGCAGTGCCAATGGCCACGAAGAACGCAGCAAGAAGTAAGTGTTTCCTCCATTCTTGGTGTGGGGGCAGAGGCTGGTGTTTGGGAGCTGCTGAATGGTGTCAGGAGTGTTTGGAGGGGCAAAGTGAACAAGCTTTGATGTTTGCAGTTGTGGCAATCATCAGATGTTCTTTTGTTTGCAAACGCAGTTAATCCCTTTGCAACTGATCTCATCAAAGTTGGGGAAATATTTAACTAGCAGCTGGTAAAAATACAGACTTGGTATGTTCAGCATATTTAATTTCTTTGTTACTTTTTAGCTATGCAGTGGATTTTTAGATGTCAAAAATGTATTTGGTGTGGAATTTGGTGTGATTTGGAGCAGTTCAGAGCATTCAAAGATACCAGTGCTTTGTTGAAAAGGTTTAGGGTGTTGAATCCCTTCTCTCTATTCTCCCCATTTCCCCTTTGAAAACTTGTAACTTACTAATAGAACCTTTTTAAAAAACAACAGTACAAGCCCACCTTCTTCAGCAAGTGTAATTCCAGGGTCTGAACACCGCCTGATGCCCCAGACACTCTGGGATGAAACCAGAAATCTGAAGAAAAATGCCTCGCATAGATGAATCTCTTAAATACCCCAAATAAATGGAAGCTTTTTAAGTCTGTAAAATAAATTACTTACAAGCACCATGTGGTGATGAGGTCATTGATGTAAAAAGAACAAGTGTGAACTTGATAGTTGACTAAACAGTGAGCGGTGCATTTTTGTAACACACAGCTAACTTAGGAAGTCACGTGTGCTGTTGTCACCTTCTGAAATCACAGATGACATCCTGAAGGGATCCAAAGCACGTTTCTTCCCAGCTGTAGAAGTATTTGGGAAATGAGAAGTCCACTTCCAGTGTCGGACTTAGATTGCAATCAAATAATCTAAATTGATTGTAACTTTTAGCTGTGTTCTAAACAATGCTGTTAACATCAAAAGCAGCTGCTCGTGATATTTTTAAGCCCGATCAGATTGGTTTGATGTAGCTGTTGCTCCCATAAGCTTTAGCAAACATTTGTATGGGATTTGTGACAGTGCACTCTGGTGCTGAAGACAAAAATGGATGTAGGATTTGCAGGACTTCTTGCTTTGCTTAACAGTTAAGTTGTAACCAGATGATATTCTTTATCTGCTTCAGTTGGGCAAATACTGAAACAAGATTCAAACCATAATGGGAAAAACAAACTTTGTAATGGGCATAAATTGCAAGAGGAAATTTAGCTCTTGGGCAGAAGTTTTTCCCTGTGGGGGTGGTGAGACACTGTCCCAGGTTGCCCAGGGAGGCTGTGGCTGCCCCAGCCCTGGCAGTGTTCACAGCCAGGTTGGCTAAAGCCTTGAGCAACCTGCTCTGGTGGGAGGTGTCCCTGCCCAGGGCAGGGGTTGGGGCTGGATGATCTCTAAGCTCCATTCCAACCTCTAAAATCCTATGATTCTATGATAAGACCTTCATGTATTATGAAACTCAGGAAAATCTACAGCAAAGATCAGTAACTTTAAAAAATAGCAATGTGCAGCTTTGGGTAATTGTCAGGTCATACTAAATGCCTGGTTTAGTAATGGGAGTGATTAAGAATCTGCAGTTTTATTAGATGCCTGTACTATATGTCCAGTTCAGGATGGGAAGGCAGAATGTGGGTCTGGACTGTTGGGAGTCTCTGCATGCAAAGTGGGTTCAGCTCATCCCTGGACAGGGAATGGCTGCAGTTACTGGTTACTGCTACTGGCCAGTAATGGGAGCTACAGGGAGTACTTTTCAGAGCTGTTATGGTAGTGTTTTAGGGGAAGTGTTGGTAAGTGCTGGATCCTAGGGGAGGGGGACAACATGTGCCTAACCATCTCAGACTGCATTGTAGCAGGAAGTGTGGTTGAGTGATGCTGATGCAGATCCTTCTGGGTGGTGTCAGCTGGGCAGAGACTCTGGAGCTTCTGGATATTGGGTTTTGATGCAGCAGCTTCTTTGTCCATACAAAAAAATTAGAGAAGCTGATGGACTATGGCAGATAAAGAAGAAAAGAGATATTCTAGTTTTCAAAACCTAATCAGAAAATGTTTTTCGTCAGACACAAATACTAAGATAGTTTTATTGGATCTTCCTAGGTAGAGGTTGGAGAGCAAAAGCTGCTAGTGATGATTAGGCTTGGGTAGATGTGGCAGGTGATTTTCTTACTTTAGTAATTGAAACTAGAAGTCTTACTTGATACCTGGCCATAGAATGTAACAGGGCTAAGCTTTCTGTAATCCCTGTGCCCTTTTTAAAGAGTTCAGAAGTGCATGAGTGACCACTATGAAGAAAGATGGTGTATGCAATTGTAAAGACCAAGAGGAGGAAGAGGAAATCTTCCATAATATTCTGAATTTCAAAACTTCAGCAGCAGAGTTCATTATTTCACTGTCTTAAGTCATGACATGAGCATCTGTTTAACAAGTCATATACATATATATT
Organism: Acanthisitta chloris; assembly: GCF_000695815.1. NCBI lineage: Eukaryota > Metazoa > Chordata > Aves > Passeriformes > Acanthisittidae > Acanthisitta > Acanthisitta chloris. The sequence continues at coordinate 7,143 of NW_008654887.1, forward strand.
TATGTATTTGTATATTTGTTTATATATATGTGTATGTACATATGTATTTTAGAGTCTAGGAGACTGCAAGCTTTGATGGTCTGAGGCTGAGATAAAGGAAGAAAGTATGCAAATAACCCAGAAGTAGTTTGCCAGGAACGGAACAGTGGCTCAGTGGTTTTCAGATAAGAGGTGTAATTGACTTAGGGATTTTAAAAGATTGCACCTTCTAAGTGAATGCTTAAAATTATGAACATGTGCAGTTTGCCCCGGACCTGTGAGAGCCATAGACTTAGAGCAGCAAGTGGCTTATGAGTGGGAGGAGCAAGGAGGAAGCAAAACTCCTAGGCAGCATGTTAAGACTGGTCCCAGGGAGTATTAAGAGAAAACAACCTTCCTTTCACTCAGACTTGCTTCTTCCTTTCTATTTTTGCTGTGTTTTGTTTTACTTTGCTGTAAAAATGTAATTTATTCTTGATGCAGTGCTTAAAGTATGTTTGAGAGCCACACAGAGTACTGCAGCTAGGATGTACTAGGGCTAATGTGGGAAATGCCTGGAGATGAGAATGTTTGGAGACCTCAGAGGAACCTGCCAGGAGCTGAAGGGGCTCCAGGGAAGCTGCAGGGGGACTCTGTGCTAGGAACTGCAGGGACAGGACAAGGAGTAATGGGAATAAATTGAAAGAGGAAAATTAAGATTAGATCTCAGGCAGAAGTTTTTGGTGTGAGGGTGGTGAGACACTGTCCCAGGTTGCCCAGGGAGGAGCCCTGGCAGTGTTCCCAGCCAGGCTGGCTAAAGCCTTGAGGCACCTGCTCTGGTGGGAGGTGTCCCTGCCCAGGGCAGGGGTTGGGGCTGGATGATCTCTAAGCTCCATTCCAACCCTGTAACAGACTGTGATGCTATGGTAAATTGTTTTTCAGTCCTTTTACTCTTCTGTGAACGTTCTCTAGCAATTAAAATATTGAGAATGTGCTGTTGAGGCCTTTCTGTTGCACGTGAGAGCAGATAGCTGACATGCTTTGCCACCCATTAAATGAAAACACCTTATATAAATACCAGCAGGTAGAAACTTTTCCTGTTGGTGTCTGGGACATCAGGTCAGAGGAAGTGTGGAATGTGGGGTAGATTACCCCAAGCTCCATGTGTAACCAAAGCTGTTTTGCTTTCTCAGGAGAAAAAAGAGCAAGAGCCGAAGCCGAAGCCACGACAGGAAGAGGAGCAGGAGTAAGGAGCGGAAGCGGAGCCGAGACCGCGAGCGGAAGAAGAGCCGAAGCCGTGAGCGGAAGCGGAGCCGGAGCAAGGAGCGCAGGCGCAGCCGGTCCCGCAGCAGAGACCGCAGATTCAGAGGCCGCTACAGGAGTCCCTAGTAGGTTACTGGTGTGGAGTTGCATGTGTGCTGCTGCAGTGTTGTGGTGTGGAAGCTCAGAGTTTCACTCTGCTTTCTGAATCGGTCACTCATTATCTCAGAAAAGGAGGTGAGAGGTTAAGGTTGAAGAATGTCAATAAATACAGAGTGAAAAAGAGGGCAGTGACATTTCCCCTTTCTGCTGGTTTGCATTCTTAGCCAAGCATAGATGCTAAAGCAAATGAAAGAATGTGTACAACCGGCTGGGAAACAGTTTATCACAAAATCAAAATAACAAGAAAGTTCTCTACGTGTCCTAACTATTTTCAGTGTATGACCCTGACAGTTTAACTGTCAACAAATGACTAGCAGTGTATGACTTTGCTTACTGGCTCATAAACTCCTTTTCTTGTACTGCTAAAGATTTTTACTGTCTTGGTGCCCTTAAAAGCTTAATTCCATAAATGCATATACATATAAGCACATCCCATGTTTTTGCTTCCGAACTGGATGCGTCTTGTCTTAGCAATGTCCACACATGGCATATTTGCCCTGCTGTTTCTCAGACTTGCTTAGAGGCTGTGGAAGAATTCTTTTGTTCCTCTCAAGTATATAGTTGGATAGAACATCTGCTGTAGGTAGTTCCTGGCAGTTGTAAATCAATTCTCAAAAGATTTTTTTTCCGTCAGTGTTTGTATTCCTGCTCTCTCCTTGCTTGCCATGGCCTCTTGTTGTGGAAAGCCAGTGAGTGTGCTTGTCTGTCATTGATTTCCTGAGGCTGCTCTTTGTGTCTGCTGGTGTCTGGTCTCATCTCACTTGTCAAATCTTGGGATGCAAGATCATGTGAGAAGCATTGGAAGGCATCATGGAAAAGGCATTGGAAAAGGATGTATGTTTGGAATCATGACACCTCATGTCATCCACAGTGGTCAAATCTCTCAAGACGTTGAGCGGACAGTGTTTACATTGTGATAAATTGCAGGCTCCTGCAGTTTCCAGCACATGGATGTTTCTCTTTGGCAGAGTCCCAGTCCAGGGAACACATTTTGATTGTACTCTGGGAGTGCAGACAGAGCTGCCTGAGGTGTGCCTTTGTGCTAAGTCACCTGGATGCTGACATTTTAGTAACGAAAACTTCCTGCACCTCCTGGCTCTGCTGAGGGGCAGTGGCATCCTGTGTTCATCAGCCCTGTGTACATGGGGATCGTAAAGCCTGTCAGCCCTGCTTTTCCACTGGCTTGAGTACCAGGCCTGTCAGAGCCTCTGTGTGCTGCTCTTGGCTTCAGCTCCAAGCATTTCAGCAGTGCACAGTTGGCTTGTTTTCCTACAGCTCTGTGGCACTTCTGAGATTACAGTAGCTAATTGGGTTGTGCCAGTGCCACTGTTACGGCTTCCAGGCACAAAGGACCTTGATCAAAAAGTTCAGTATGTGGAGCCTGTCAGTCTTGTCACCTCCAGCATGGTGTTGTGTGAAGAGAATCTCCTTAATCTCATCACTTAGCTCGGAGTTGCTGCGTTCTTCCAGCTGTGGTAGAAAGTTTTCTTCTTTATTTTTCTTGTTACTGTCTGAGAAGGTTCTTCACCAGGAGAAACTTTGGAGCCCCAATGTTCTGCTCTTCCAAAACAGTTTCCTCAAGTAGAGGTTGAGAGTACTGATGTTACTACATGGCTGTTCTAGTGCAGTGAGGTATGATAGGCCATAAGGGTAAATGAGTCTGAGGAATCTTTCACTCTTCTGACACTCCTGCATAGCTGTTCTGGGTGATTTCTCTGGTATTGAGGCACAGTGAACAAAAATCTGACATAGTCTGGAATCCCCTGAGCATTTGTGCTTACTCTTTGATAGTTTGTGCTCTGCTTCAGTTTCCAGATTGTTGCTTTCCTTTAACCTAGTAGAATTTTAGTGTTGAAATGGTTTGGTGGCAGACTGGTCCAGGGCAGCCCTGGAGGCTTGGCTGTCATTCACTTGTAAATCATGGATGGTGCTGTCAAAAGTGATACAGGCGCTAAAGCGATTCCAAGGTTCTAGCTTGGGCTCAGAAGGTGTGAAAGAGAAAAGCCTCAAAATAAGAGCAGAGAGCTCTTCATTTTCTGTTTGGGACTCTTCAAATGGAGAGATTCAGCTTTAAATTTGTGTAACAGCTGCTGACTTTAGGGAGACACAGGTTTTAGAGGTGAAGCCTCCAGCATCACCAACCTCCTTGGGATCAAATAACTTCAGATCTACCAAAACTGGTACTTTCATTTGAAGCAGTGGTCTCTGTGGCAGTGCCATCAGCCCAGCCTTCCCAAAGGAACTGCCAAAGTGCTCTCTGGCTGGAGTTTATATCTGACTATATCCCTCTGGGGCTGTTCAGACTGTTTTGGGTTGGGGTTACCTCTGGCAGTGTTGTAGCTGACAGCAACATCTAGATCAAAATGCTTTCTGGCATTTATTTTATTATTTTTCCTCCTCCTTGTCACCTTTCTCTTTTGCTTTATAAAGGCTCCTTTTCAGTCTGTAAACCAAGATTGTTTTGCTGCTGGGGCCGATTAGGAAGAGTCTCTGCAATAGTGAGAAGAGACAGTCTAGTATGGGAATTCTGAAGGAAAGGGAGAAGAGTGCCACAGCAAACCTGAGAACTTAAAATTGTCACTGCAAGCATGAGATAGTGGTTAAATGCTTCAATGTTTTTAAATTGGGTGAGTGGCTTGCATTGCTTAGTCCTCAAGGGTTTTTTTTCTAATGGTTTTCTGATATAAGTGTTTTACAGATAGGTTATCAGGTCTCTTAGGAGAAAGAACTTGACTGAGCATTCTTGCTTAGACATCTGCCTGACAAATCCCAGCTACTGCTAATGTACAGTAGAAGCCACACACACCATCTTGTTTCTATTCTGAAACCAAGAATTCGGAGAAGGCTTTAGGGAGCACAGGTTTATTACATGAGGACTGCAAGTTGTTGGCCAAAGTTTGCCTTGTCTGAGATTTTTGTTGGAGTCTTGAAAATGAATGGGCAGATGAAAGCTGATAATTTTCTGGCTGTCTTCTCACCTGACTCTTGTTGGGTGGTGTGGGATCCTGTAGGTTTGGGAAATCATGTGCCCAGCTGTGCTTGGGCTGCACACAGTGCTGAGGGCCTTGAGCTTACCAACAAGGTGACTCCTAGACATAGAGATTAATTGCTTGTGACTCTGTTTCCATACATGAGAGCAGGAACTAGGCAACAACTGCAGAGGCAGTAGGAGCACAGAAGAAAATTTCCCTGAGATCTGCAGCTTTACAAGCAAGTGTCCTTAAGAAAAACTCAGGGAGATGCATCCTGCAGAGAACTGTTGGAAAGGGACCTTGAGGAGGTAACTTGGGCCATCTCCTTGCCCCAGGCAGCTTGCTGCTCAGTCTGGGATGGCTTCACTGCTCTGGGGTTTGTTTTCCCGTGGAGTCATGCAAATAAGAGACCACATGTCAAGAGTGAAAATGGAAAAGATTCTTGGAGTTGTGGTGGGTTCCCCCCCTGCCTTTTTTTCCTACTTTTGCGGAAGAGTTGTGCATGTATTTGAAAACTGTTACTTCTCAGTTGTTCGTGTTTGGGATTTTTTTCATTAGGCTTAGACAAAACAGTTAAGTATTTCTCTCACCATTTCCTTAAAAACTCATGGTCTTAATTATTGACCATCATTTAGCTGGTCTGCATGTTAGCATTCTGCTGTGACTGTAATTGGTTTGGCTGTATTTGAGTTGAAATGGAGAACTCCCTGCTCTACATCAGGAGGTGTGAAGATGCAAGGTAATCCCATGTCTGGTAAGAAGTTAGCCCCTGGAATGAGTGCCAGCATTTCCAGATTCAGCTCTGGGCAGTTTGTGTCACAGGTGCTAGAGAACCTGATGGACACTCCCTGCAGTCATTTGTCTGGACTTGAGTCAGACACGGAGTAATTTATTCTAGGCCAAACAAAGTCTTGTTTTGATCAATAGTCATCACATCTCAACATGTGCCTGTGATTTATGTATTATTCTCTCTTGCTAAGTAGTTACCTTCTCTTAATAAGTAATTTCTAAATGGTCTTTTTTCTTTATTTTTTTTCCAGTGTTGTACAGGGCCATATTCCCTTTGCTTTAACCCGCCCAGCACGGTTTTGGATCTTGGCCCACTTCTTCCACCTGTGTCATGCCAGGTTTAAAAATGGGCATCCTCCTCCTTGTTGTGGATGCTGTGTTTAACTCTAAACATTGCTGCTCCACTGAGGAGCAAGAAGATCTTTTTCAGACCAATTGCCTGGCCAAATGGATTTAGTGAAAGACTCCTTAATGCCTTCAGCCTGCTGTGTCTTTCAGGGTTTCACATCACTTTGTAGCCACAGCAGAGAGAATCAATTGTGTGCAGATGGAAAGCCAAAGCCCCAGTGCACAGCACTGAGTCTGTGCAGCAGTGCCTCTGCGCTCGCTGGAGATACAGGAAGAATGTGAACAGGTGTTGTTCTTTGCCTTGTATCTACCAGGAGATCAGGTTCAGGAAGAACACGCTAGGAGGAATCTTACTATTTGTGGCCCAGTCTGTTCCCCTGTGCCACGATAACTAGGGAGAGGCCTGTCCTTAACAAGGAAGCGAGGGGCAGATTACAATTACAGTTTGTTCTAACAGCCTCTGTGAAGCCTGGAGAACTAAAATTAGCTCCAGCCAAGAGATTGGATTCCTTTTGTGGTTCCATGTCTATATATGGCTGACTGCTGGGTGCAGTGCTTTGGGGCTCTCATGGCCATTAGGAACTTGAAGGAAGCTTCCTTTACATATTTGTAGCACTGTGGAGACAGCATTGGTGAATGTGGCCCTTGCAGATGTCTGCAGGGAGCCACTTTGGTTTCCTCATGCACCTTGAGTTTCATGAAACTTCCCATTTTAAAATGTTACACTTGAGCAAGTCATGCTGCCAGTAGCACTTGGCACACAGCTCTGAGGCTGAGTCCCAGGCCCTGAAGGTACTCCTTTGCAGCCAGCAGTAGGTAGAACTTGCATGTGGACAAAAAGCCATGTGACAAATGGTTACAGCAGTAACAGGAGCTCAGAATAGTCTGCACAGCCCGTTGTGCCATGGCTGGCTGCATCATGATTCAGTCCTCCGAGTCCTGCGTGTCCTGGGATTTGGTGATGCAGGTGAAACAGAGGGGAGCATATTCTGTGCCCTGTGGGCTGGAGTGCTGCATGTATTGATAACCTATGTATAACCTTATGCATGCTATGGGTGCTGCTGGTAGAGTTCAGATGCAAGGGTGGGTGAGCACTTGAGTGTAATGTGAGTGCAGAGAGGAAATGCTGAACTCAGGTACTCAGGTGAGTAATGTCTGTCTTTCTTTTGCCCTAGTTCTGGTCCAAAATTCAACAGTGCCATCAGAGGGAAGATTGGTCTGCCTCACAGCATCAAATTAAGGTTTCTGACTTTTCTCTACTTTTATTAATAGGTTTTGTTTGAAATCAGACCTGGTACATTTGAAGGTTTTCTCATAATCATGTTGATCTTTCTTTTTAGCAGACGTCGCTCCAGAAGCAAAAGTCCCTTCAGAAAAGACAAGAGCCCTGTTAGGTATGACTTCTTACAGCTGTTTGGGGTCGGGTTATTTTGTCCAGTTGAAGTTGGAAAGTGATGGTGGAATAGTGCACGACTACTGCACGTGATGCTGTGATTCATTCAGAAAGCTCTGAGGGGAGAGCATGGGTAATAAGCTGCTTTCTCCTTGTATCATACACAGCTGTAAATAATATCAGTTTGCAGAACAAGTCTTGGTCTTTGTGATTCTGTATTCTCAATCTTTTTCCCATTAATTGTGCTTTGAATTAGCTTTTCTGCTAAATTGTACTTAATGATCTTAAGTATGGAATGGAAAAGTACAGACGCTTCTCTTTGCTCCTCAGTGTGTATTCACATTAGCTACAGAGAAGCTCGATACCTCTGAACTCAGGAGCTGCTCATCCCTTCTTAGGCTTCTCATTTAAGGGAATTGGATTTACAGAGCTGCTAACGAGATTATTCTGTTCCATTAATGCAGTTAAATTTAGCCCATCTCCTTTTGTTTTTGAATGAATAGCAAACTCAGATAATTTAGATGAAATTTTTCTTGCATATTCTGTGTTTAGTATCTGTATGGTATTAGTATAAATACATACTCCATGACAGGAAACTCAGTCCAGGATCCAATGTGCTGATTCTGGCCTGTACTTCAGTGAAAGTTTTTCTTCTGGATATGAAGCTTTAACACCTTTAAAGTGCATCTAATTTCAGCTAGTGCTGAGAATGCCAGTAATAATCTAGTGCTTGTTGTGTCAAGGATGAGAGTGATGAATCACTTCATACTTCTTTATGGCTTGACAAGCTGAAATGATGAAGTGAGGACTGGGAATTCCATTTGCATGGATGTCAGTATTGTTTGTGCAGTGACTGGGTAGATAGGAGATGTGAGTTGGCAAAGCCTGGTTCACACTGCTTGTCTGGGAGTTCACACTGCAGGTCTGTGCTGCTTCATCCCCTGCATTCCTGTACTTACATCTTTCTGGCTGCGAGCTCTGCAGTGGGACTGGTACCAGTAGCGAGGTGGCACCTCTGTTAGCTGGGGCTTCTGTGTGTGAAACAGAATTTTTCAGTTACATTTAATGCTTACAGATGAAACAGGTTATTCAGTCACATTATGCAAGTAAATATATTGTTTAGCTATTCCCTTCAGTTCTTAGCCCATTTTTTTAGTATGACAGATGTGGTTTTCCCCATCAGACTGTGAAGCACGAGTTCCTTGTGTGCTCCAGAGATGAGTTACCTTAAGTCAGTTTATTTTTTAACTGATGTTTACTCTTTCCAGAGAACCTATTGATAATCTTACCCCTGAAGAAAGGGATGCTCGAACAGTATTCTGCATGCAGTTGGCTGCAAGAATTCGACCAAGAGACCTGGAAGAATTTTTCTCAACAGTAGGGAAGGTAATTTATAGAGAAGCTGTGACAATTCTGAATACTGCCTCAAGCTGTCCTAGTGCAACTCTGAACAGCACTGATTCTGTACAGAGTTGTACACAGATGCATTTCTGGAGCTTCCTGTACCTGTGCCAAGGGGGATGAATGAGCATGAGCTAATTATTAAAGGCTTGGAACATGAAAATGTAATTTCTCAGGAGTTTATTGTTCATGTGATGTGATGCAAAACACATCAGTGCAGTTCTGACTCAAACAGCTTCATTTTTCATAAGTTCCAGTCTTGCAGATAGCTCTTGCAGTTACAGTGTAATTTTAGAACTAGTTTAGCTTCTAATTTTGATAAAACATGATTTGTTCTATCGACTGTAAGGTTCTGATTTAAAGCAGTAGTGCTGCAAGTTCTTGTCACACTACATTTGCCTTTGAACAGCAGTTTTAATGCCCAGACATAATGGGATATGTTTGCTAAAAACAGCTGTATGCTGCTGTAGGTTTGCAGCATAATTACAAACTCACTGGCTTGGCAAGTAGTTGTCTCACTATCAATACCGGTCTGAGGAATGGACTGCAGTAGGTTTTTTCCTTCATCTCTAACCTGTTTCTGTCGTTGCCTTTCAGGTTCGTGATGTACGAATGATTTCAGACAGGAATTCCAGGCGTTCCAAGGGAATTGCTTATGTTGAATTCGTTGATGTTAGTTCAGTGCCTCTGGCAATAGGACTGACTGGACAGAGAGTCCTGGGTGTACCTATCATAGTACAGGCATCACAGGTGAGGAGTTGTCAACCTCATTTTTGTTCATCTTGAGTTGTGTCTCTTGTGTCTTACTGGGAAACTTACTGTTAGAAAATTTAGTCTCATAGTTATATGGTATGTTAAGGTGTTGGAATGGAGCTTAGAGATCATCCAGCCCCAACCCCTGCCCTGGGCAGGGACACCTCCCACCAGAGCAGGTTGCTCAAGGCTTTAGCCAACCTGGCTGTGAACACTGCCAGGGCTGGGGCAGCCACAGCCTCCCTGGGCAACCTGGGACAGTGTCTCCCCACCCTCATGGGAAAAACTTCTGCCTAATAGCTAATCTAAATTTCTCCTCTTTTACCCTCTGTATTTACCATTGAATGTTTGGAAAACCTTATCAAGAATGATTATTTAAGCTCATTATAAATGGACTTTTATTTCCCGTAGATCACAGGGACATTAAAGCAATTCCATGTGACATAAATGCATTTTGAAGACACAGATGTTAAGCAAGTAGTAGTAAAGAAATGGTAATAGTGTTCCAGAATTGTAGGATATGTTGTTTGCTTTCCAGCACAAGTGTAAACAGTGTTAATTTACTAGATACAAGTCAGAATTCTACATGAAGTTGCTTGGTTTGAAGGCTTTTGGAATCTGTCTCTCTATACTTGGTCATAGTCCTGAGTTTTGTAGATTTTTAAGTCACTCTGATTAATGGAAGATCTGCAGATTCTGCACCAGCCTCTGTTTTTTTTTGGTGAATCTCCTAGTTCTGATCTGATAGATGTATACTGTTGATGGTAGAGGGTTTATTCAGTTCTTACAGAGGGTGAGTTCTTTTTCTTTGGTTTTCTTAGGCTGAGAAAAACAGAGCAGCAGCAATGGCAAACAACCTGCAGAAGGGCAGTGCTGGGCCCATGAGGCTCTATGTGGGCTCATTACACTTCAACATAACTGAAGATATGCTTCGAGGAATCTTTGAGCCCTTTGGCAGGGTAAGTTGTTATTTGGCACGTTGTGTTACAATCTGAAAGAATGGCCTGGGTAGGAAGGGACTTAAAGGTCATTGAGCTCCAACCCCTTGAGTGCCTAATTTGGCATTTTACTGGATCTGTATGTCCAGATCTCACACTATAACAGGCCATTTGTTCATTCCTGCCCTCCCTTACTAGTGTTGAGACTCAACATGGAGCATTTCTCAACATGAATCCCACAGAGACTCCAGATGGGAAGTTGTTAAAGTTTGGTGCTGATAGAGCAAACAATAAGCCCAAACTAGTAAGCAGATCTGGAAGAGATGCATGGAAGCTTCCTGGGACACAATGTTTTCCATGTACAGGTTGACTGTAACAGCTAGGGACTTGATCCTAACTCATGACAGTGAGCACACACATGCCCACACATGGACACAACTGCATGGCAGGCTAACACATCTGCTAAAAAATGGTCAGCAAATCAAAAAAGTGCCTATTCAACACTAACTCTTCCTCAGAAATTATGTCCAATATCACCTGAGTTCAGAACAATTACACTACTGCTCCAAGGTGGTATTTTAGACATGTTTAGATTAGCTGTAGAGCAGTGGCAGCTTCTGGAAATAATTCAGCTTCACACAAAAGATTTGTTCCGTTCTCGGCTGTGCCCAGGCATCCATAGGCTTCAGGTCTGTGGAGAACAGAGGAGAACCTGGGTTTGTGCTGGTGTCCAGTGGATTGGAATGGCAGGTCTTGTGAAGGAAAGCTGGGATTTCAGTGAGGATTCAATAAGGAAAATAGGAACTTAAACCAAACAAATTCCCTACATTGTATCCTGCTCCTGTGACTTACAAATATCTTCCCCCATGACTGTGAATGGGGGCCCCATCTCACAGGTTAAAGCACAGAACTGGGGCTGAGGTCTATAGTGCTATCTGCCATTGGCTCTGAGGACTTCATGCCTAAGTTTTAGTGTCTGTCAGGACTGTGAACTGGTGGTGTGTCCCACAGAGCTCTGACTCAGGCCCCTGCTCACTCCTGAGCACTGGGGCCCCAGTTTGCATCATGGCAGTAAGTTTCTGTAGAAAGAATTATGAGCAGGTCAAACCCCAAGTTTCCAGTGGAGTTACAGCAAATGTTAGCTCTGCTGTGTTGACTAAGGTACCAAGGGTATATCATTCTTAGATGGGGGAAAAGTTATATACTTAATATGCTGCTTAATGCGGGGGAATAAAGTCCATTAATACTTGGGTTTTTTCCTGCTATGTTTGGGTATGAAATCTGCCCCATACACACAGCAGCAGTACTTTTCACGTGCTTTATTTGGACCTGGTGTGTGTATCACTTTAAAGGTCTTCTGCAAAAACTTGAAAAATTGCTGCAATAGATTAAATTTTTGATCCCCATGGCTGCTGTGCTCGTTTTGTTTTCTCTCAGGGTCTGGCAGTAGGATTGAGATAGTTCAGGAGGCTTATGTAGAGCTTTGCAGGTCTTTCTTCTCTTGATTCCATACACTCCTGTCCTAAACTCAGTTCTGTTTCCTGTGTTGCTCCTTTATGGCTCCTATGATGACTCAGCAATGTGTTTAAACTGTAAACTTAGAGGAGTTCCCAGATACTTACAGTGGTTAAGATACACAACTTTTTCTTACAAACCTTGGTTAGAGGGATGCAAACTGCTATGCTTAGCTTGTCAAATGTGTTTCTGAGCAGATGAGACGCTGTGATCATTGTGTTTCCGTTAGCATTTGATGATGTTTGATGTCTGCATACTCAACCTGTGGAATGTTGCATCAGGATCAAGCCTCTGGCTGTAGCTGCTCTCCAGCCTCTTACGCTTACCTGCTTCTTTTTCAGTTTCCACATACCTATCCTGCTGCTGTGCACTGAGGTTCACTTGAGGAAGGAATGAGGAACTGACTAAAACTGAATAGTGGTTTCACATTCCTGTGTGTGTATTTGCCAGGGCTGTTCTCACATTTTGGTTTGCTATCTTGTTTTGTTGCAAAGTATCTGATAATAATTAGCTTTATTTGTATCTTTAGATTGAAAGCATCCAGCTGATGATGGATAGTGAAACTGGACGCTCCAAAGGCTATGGATTCATTACGGTATGACTGAAATTCCCAGGTTTCTTGGGCAATATCTGAGTGTAGCTTCCCATAAAGAAATATACCTATATATATATCATCTTCCCATGTATATATAGGAGCAATGTCTCTGTATATAGCAGCTCCTCTCTATCTCTGTTAGGTCTTGTTTTAGCAGTGTCATTTTGTGGGACACAACTCTGGTTCTTTTCTTGGTTTCCTCCAGTTCTCTGGGTATTGTAAATGTGTTTGGACAGGAATAGTTGGAGTCAGTGCCTGGGAAGGTACTGCTGTGTTCTGCAGGCAAAGACAATATTAAAGACTGGCATTTTCACCATGCTGTGGAAATGGTTGAATTGGAGCTTTTTGAGGGAAATTAGATTTTAGGGGTTAAAACTTGTAGTTGGAAACATTTTCTCCTTTACCCTGAGGTACACAGTTTTGTCAACTTGAGTTTCATAGTTTCATAGACTCTTAAGGGATTGGAATGGAGCTTAGAGATCATCCAGCCCCAACCCCTGCCCTGGGCAGGGACACCTCCCACCAGAGCAGGTTGCTCAAGGCTTTAGCCAACCTGGCTGTGAACACTGCCAGGGCTGGGGCAGCCACAGCCTCCCTGGGCAACCTGGGACAGTGTCTCACCACCCTCACACCAAAAACTGCTGCCTCATATCTAACCCAAATGTCCCTCTTTCAGTGTATTCCCATTCCTCCTTGTCCTGTCCATGCAGTTCCTAACACAGAGTCCCCCTGCAGCTTCCCTGGAGCCCCTTCAGCTCCTGCAGGTTGCTCTGAGGTTCCCACACAATCTTCTTCAGGTCAGTTTCTTGACTGACCAGGCAGTTTGTCAAGAGACCTTTGGCACTTGGACACAAAAGAAACCAAATGAACACTGTAGTGAATACTTGATGGTTTTGACACTGACAAAATAACATGTTTCTATGGTTATTTGGATGTTTTGCAGCATAAAGCAGAACACGTGTTAGGATTCACCAGTAAATGCCATGGTGGCTGTAAGGTCACAAAAGAAGTGACTGTCCCTCTTGAAAGTGTTGGAAGAGAACTGCAGCCATGACTTCTGTTGATTGCAGTATCTAGATGCTGTAACTTCAGCAATAATGTATAGAATCATCGAATCATCAAGATCAAGTCCAACATTAACCCTGCTGTAACCCCTGAACCCTAAACCTCCAGCATCACCTGCAGGGATGGTGACTCCATCACCTCCCTGAGCAATTCCCCATTCCAGTGCCTGAACATATGTTTAAACATGTTTCCTAAATATGAGAACGTAATTACCAAAATGTGTGTTTGGTTTTGTCATGGTTTAACCCCAGCCAGCAGCCAAGAACTAGCAGCCACTCACACTCCCTCCTCCCCCCTCTTCGCCCCCAGCCCGGAGGAGTGGGGAGGAGAAAAAGTAAAGTAAAATATGTAGGTTGACATAAGAACAGTTTAATAATGAGCAGAACGAGCTAAAATGCTATTGGATAATAAAAAGAGCAAAATCAGTGGTGCACAATACAGTTGCTCACCAGCTGCAGCCCAGCCCAGCCCTGTCCCTGCCCCGGATCCGCCCGGCATGATGTGCCATGGTGGGGAATATCCCTTTGGCTACCTCAGCTCACCTGTCCCACCTATGCTCCCTCCCAATTTCTTGTGTACCTTCTCAGTGGCAGAGCAGGAGACACAAGAAAGAAAATGTCCTTGGTTTAGGATAAACACAACTTAGCAGAAACCAAAACATCATTGTGCTATCAACAGTATTATCACTCTGAATCCAAACCCTGCACTACACTAGCTACTGAGAAAATTAACTCCATCCCAGCTAAAAGCAGCACAGGTTTCAATGGAAGATACAGAGCACCTTTGTTAGCTTGTTGCTATTATCTTAAGGTTAGAGTTTCTCCAGTTTGTGTAACTGTGGATATTGCAGAGAGTACAAGTGTGGCTGAATCCTCTAGGTACTAGTACTGAATTTGTATTTTTCCAATCCACAGTTCTCAGATTCTGAGTGTGCCAAAAAGGCCTTGGAACAGCTCAATGGGTTCGAGCTGGCTGGGAGGCCAATGAAAGTGGGACATGTGACCGAGCGCACTGATGCTTCCAGCGCGAGCTCGTTCTTGGACAGTGATGAGTTGGAACGGACTGGAATTGACTTGGGAACAACTGGTCGCCTTCAGTTGATGGCAAGACTTGCAGAAGGTGTGTGAGATATTTGATAGGAAATGTGTGAAAAGCTTAGAATAAATCATCAGGATCAGAGGAGACCTCTAAGATAACCAAGTCCAGCCATTAACCTGTCACTGCTGTAACCCCTATACCCTAACCCATATCCTCCAGCACCAGATCCAGACACTGTTAAAACCTCCAGGGAGGGTGACTCCACCCTGGGCAATATTCCAGTGCCTGAACACCCTCACAGGGGAAAAACTGATTTCCTAATATCTCCTCTGATTCTGCCCTGGCTCAGCTCAAGGCCATTCCCTCCAGTCCTCTCCCTGCAGCCATGGCAGGACAGACATCCCCCCGCCTCTCTCCAGCCCTGTCAGGGAGTTGCAGAGAGCCATGAGGTCACCCCTGAGCCTCAAGACTAAAACCCAGTTCCCTCGGCCCTTCCTCATACAACATATCTTAGAAAAAAACCAACCCAGAAGTTTGCAGAATTCGAATTAAAACACCCCACAGAGCTGTTAGGATAAGTGCACAAAATGGCTTTTTTAATCTTCGACAACAGTAATATTTCTGATACTTATGTTAGTGTTCTGTAACTGAGTTGAAGTGCTTGCTCCAAGGTCCACCCGTGCTCTGTTGCAGGTACTGGTCTTCAGATTCCCCCAGCTGCCCAGCAGGCTCTGCAGATGAGTGGCTCCTTGGCCTTTGGAGCTGTGGCAGGTAAGAAATGATGACCTATTTATTTTTCAAAATTACTTTATGCCTTATAATTTTGAGAAAATGAGGTACTTAACTATGTTTTGTGGCCTTTTAAGATGAGAACACAGGTATTACAGCATGTTTTACACACTGTAAAATCCTGCAAATCCGTAAGCTAATAGCCAGTGACAGTTTGGGTGTGAATCACTTGGTATTAGTATTGCAAATCTGTTGTAGTTCACCTAATTCATCACAAGCTTCATCTCTTTATCTTTACTATTCTCTGTGCTAATGGGGACTAGTGTGTGTTGTCTGTTAAGAAGGGCAGGCTCAGAATTGGAAGGGGATTGATCCCTCTGAAAGACCAGAGCTGTACCAGGGCCAAGGAGGTTATTAGGACTTCATGGGGGACACAAAGACAGCAGCAGTGTTAGGTGTATCCAGTGTATGTCCTGGTGAGGAAGGACATTGCGTGCCAGGGCATGTGTGCGTTGCTTGGAATTGGCTGTAGTTTGTGTGTTCTGCAGGTGGAATGAGGCTGAGGATAGGATTGCTGCTCCCAGTTCATAGCTGGCCTGAACAGCAAACTATTCCATGGGTCTTCAGAACTAGAGCAGTGAATAACCTCCCCCAGGAGATCAGGATTTTACAGAGTGGAATTTCTTCCTTTTGTTACGTTTGGTTAATGCCAAGAAGGAAAGGCATGAAACTGTCATAGCAGTAGAAAAGACTTGAAGTCACAAATAACTAGATGCTGGAACATGTGAGAAGTGTCAGGAAAGCAGCAAAGATTAGGTGGCATTGTTGTGTTTGCCTTCCAGCAGAGTTTGTGACAGAAGTGATTCAGACTTAATAAGATAGACCTGAATCATGTTACTGAAGGGCAGGTGCAGCCTTAAGAGCATCCACGTGAGACTGCAGACAGCAGCTGAAAGAATGTAGTCTAATAATTTCTGTCACCTAGAGAAGTGCTCTTGGAAGGAAAAGGAACTGGCTAGTGAAAGGAAAAGATTGGGGAATAAGTTTTTTCCTGTTTGAGACCAAAAGGTTGAAGAAGGCACAGTGGTTAGGAAGAAGTGTATCTAGTCCAGAAAGAGGAGGAGAGCTGAGAACCACCGAAGGTAGATCACTGTTAATGCAGGTGATGGTGATGGAGTGGTGTGTCAGTCCTGTGTGGAAACAGGCATAGGCAATGAGAAATGAGAGTAGTATGTGAAAAAACACCAGTTATTTCCCCACCCCCATATTGGAAACAAGGCCAAAAAATCCAAGCCTCACAAATGAAGAGCATGGCCAAAAATGCCTGACACAGCTGAACTGGTTAGATACCTTAGAATCAGCATGAGACCACGTGGCTGTGGAGGAGTAAAGAATAAGGCTGAATACAGGTGTTGGAAGAATGTGCATGTTCAGTAACTAGAAATGGAGGTGGCAGGGGTAGCACTGTTTATTCCACTCGTGTTGTGCAAAGGAATAATGCAGACTTGTGCTACTGAAGTAACTTTGGAGAAAGATAAAGCTTTTTGCTGCCATAGAGTCATGAGCTATCTCCAAAGTGAGATTTGGTTATGGATTAAAGATCTCTTTACTCTTGTTAGAGAAAATTACTACCAGGAATTATGTCATTGTGGGAGACTTTAACTTCCCTGATACAGATTGGAGAAGAATTGCTAGTAATAATGGTGGGGCCCAGATATTCCTGGATGTGATATCCGACAAATTTCTGCATCAAACACTCACTGACTCATGAAGAGGGGATGCTATTTTAAACTCACTTTGGTAAGTAATGAAGATGTTATGGATGAGAATAGAAATGACTTGAGGGATCATGAGTTGCTCACACTTAATGGAAGGATAAACAGGTCTGTCACTAAGACTTGTGGTTTCAAAAGCAATGGTTGAAGAAACAAGGCAATAAAGTCATCTGGTCTGAGCAACTTGGGTGTTTGAACAGGCAGGATGCAAAAAGTTTCTTCTGTTCCACATTGCTAATGCTGTATTGGATCTGTATTCCACAGAAAGAAGAACAAGTCCTGTTAGAAATGGGCTCCACACTGAACCTGAGTGATTACCTCAAAAGAAATAAGGACTAAGCACACAGCCTATGAAGAATAGGAAAAGACTGATAATAAACCAGTATTTTAAGTTTGGGGAACAGATAAAAAGAGAATTACCTCCCTCCCAACAGTCAGATTGAATTAGAACTTGTAAAAGACATGAAAGCATAGGTGAAGTTTTACCAGCTCTGGAAGAGAACAGACAGTAAGCAGGGCTGAGGTGAATGAAAAAAATGCTCCCAGGGTGTCTCTCAGGTGTCTCATTGCCTCAGTCTGTAGTGGTGACACTGGTCATAATGTTTGGAATTTGAGGAAGGTAAGCTAGGAATGTGTATTCTGAAAAATAAAAGGAAACTATTCCCAAGGTGGAAGCAAAGGTAAAAGTAAGAGCTGAATGCAGCAGGTCAGCAGAGTCAGAAAAGTGCTGTGAAATGAGTGAGGGAGTAGTGCATTAAACTTGAGGTCTCCTCAGTATTGTCAGTAAACATTTTGAGTCTGTGATGCAGTGTGCAGCTGGAGCATCCAACTCTCAATGACCTACACCTAAAAAGATGGGAGAAGAATGTGATCTGGCCAAATTGTGGCCAGTCTTTGCTCATGCAGAAGTCATCCTAAAGAAGGGTAAACTGTAGGATATTCTGAAAGTATAGCACACAGTCAAAGAAACTGCATTTAAAGACAAACAGTTTTGGATCAAACTCTGCCTTTCCTCTGTGGAGGAGTAGAAGTAGAACTCTTCTCACTGAACTCTGGACTTGTGTCATTTGGAAGTTACTAAATTAAGAGAAGTGGGGAGTACAGGAAGAAGCTGCCTCAGACAGAGAGGGATTTGTCTTCTGTGTGTGAAGAAGCTGCCTCAGACAAAGAGGGATTTGCTGCAGGTGACAGCTGGGCAGGTTAGAGGCTGCTGTTTAAGCCAAAGTTCAGGTGTTGGGCTGGTCTTAATATTGACATGAATAACAATGGTCAACAGTAGAAGTGAGGTGAGTAAAACACAGAGGTGCTGTCATGTCAAGAAGAGATTCTTGGGGTGTTGTATGTTGTTCACCTCTTCAGGGCTGAATCCAATTCCAGTTTTTTAGCCTGGGAACTTAGCAGTGAAAGATGGGCCAAGGAGGAGCAAAGTGTCTTAAGTACCTGAGCTTATTGGTGATGGAAGATGAGCTGCTGCAGTGTGATGTGTTGCAAGGTCAGCTGTGTTCCTAGGGGCAGCACACCTGAGCATCTGAGATGTAGCATACACACACACAGCTCTGCTCACCCATGGTCAGGAGGGATTCAATCCCATTGAAATAGGGGAGCTAGAGAATTCGTTTCTTGAGAGACCTGAACGTGGCCATTATTGCCATGAAGAAAATGCCAGTGAAGCTTAAAGTCATCATGACCCTGTTGAACATTCTTCTAGTGTTTTGTTGGAGAAAGCAGTGCTTATTTGTGGAAGGAGCTGTCCATGGAAAAGGTGGAGATGGTGTGCTGCAAAAGAGGAAGGGATAGGTGTTATCATCAGGACCTCTGTCTGATTTCTGTTCTCTAAGTCATGACTCAGGACATTGGGTAACACTTGGCAGGCTTTGGCCTAGTTCAGTCCCATCTGGGTTTCAAAATAAGCACACAACTTCGTTTTGTCTTACAGCACCAAATGCTTTGATAGAGACTTCTGTATTTCTGTGTTCTCTGTACACTAAGCATGTTCTCCATGATGCTAAACCTGCTGTTTGCCCAGGCTGTACATGCAGAACACGACAAAGCTATTTTGACAGAGGTGTTAATTTTAGTTTCACATGTTATTTCAGACTGCATGTAGGGGAACATAAGAGTTGCTGGTAAAGAGTGACAGTGAATGTCTAAACTGAGTGATTTAGAAGTGAGAGGAAAGGACCATTCTCCAGTCAGTAGCAACAAGAGAATTCAGTGAGTTGGTGAAAACTCTGGTGAACAGAGGGCTGTGTTTTGGAGACGGTAGATAATTAACCTGTGAAAGTGTTGCACAAGACAGTGGTAGCTGATTTGGCTGTGTTAGGAGGGATGTGGCTCCTGGCCCTGGGCAGCATTGCTCTGGTGCTGTGAGCAGGTTTGCTGTGTTTGGTGCAGGAGTTGGAGTTGGGCTGCAGAGCCCCAGGCTCAGCTGGTGGGTGAGTACAGCTGGACACGACGTGTGCTCAGGGTTGGGTCAGAACTGCAGAGGGAGTGTCTGTCCTCAGCTAAATTGAGTGATTTAGGAGATGGGAGGATTTTTTTAAACACCTTTCTTTTCAAGAAGATTTAAGTATTGACTGGATAATTAGTTACAGATTTGGCCAGATCCGTGCACTTTGTGCAGACAGTGCCAGCTAAGACAGCCTTCACCATTGTGATATTTCCTACTCTGTGGAGGTGAGGATTTTACTGTATTCAGATCTCGATGGAAAACGTGCCAGACGTAGCCAGATCTGCCTCCAGAGCTTGCTTCTTCCAGCTCTTGCTTTTCAGTATGGTTCTCAGCATGTGTTCTTCTATGGGAGGCACTTGAGGAAGATTTAGAACAAAAACCAGTTCCCTCCTGTTGGTTTTCTGGTGTTGGGGAGAAGGTATGTTGCTAACCTGATGCCTTCAGGTATTTCCAGGCAGGTTTGGATGCTTGCTGGGTGTCCATGCCTTTGCTGCTCTCTGAAGGAGCAAATTGAGATGATGATTAACTTCAGTCTTCTCACTCCTGGTGTCTGTGTGTTACATGAACAAAGTTTTCTGTTGGGTGAAAGACATCTTTCAGTCATGTGCTTGGGAATGGCTAGAAATTCTACATTTGTTTGCTCCCATCACTTCAGATTGGGACAGCTCTGTGTTGTTAAACAGTAACTAGTGTTTTTTAGGCAAATTAAATATTCTGAACACCTGAGAATGTTTTGGACTTGAAAAACACCAAAGCTACTTGTGTCATTATGACATCTGTATGAAAAGAGGTGAAATACCACCTTCCTTTACTTGAAATCAGTTTTGATAACTGCCTTCAGAATGCCAGTTGGGACAACTGTGCTGAACAGCTTTCTGTTAGTTAAGGTGTCAAACCTCCAGTGCCTGCCAGAACTGCTGTAATCATTTTCTCATGGAACAGAACATGAAGAGCTGAAGCACAGCAGAGGCAAAGGGGGAATACTTTGTTGGGTTATGGTTAGGTCTGTCCTTTTAAGGTATTGTTTCTCTTTGAAATACGCTCTGTGGTCATGGGATCTCTGTCAAGTGCAGAATATTCCAGGTGAAAACCTGATATTAGTGAAACCACTCAGCTAGAGAGGTACAGAGAGTGGGTTGAGGTACTTGAACATGCTGTTAATCACACAAATACAAGCTAAACAGCCTGGATGGCAGGTGATGGTACAGTGATGCCAGCAAACATACTAATTAACTTCCCTATCTTTTTCTTTAGATTTGCAAACAAGACTCTCTCAGCAGAATGAAGGTAAAGTAGCTTTTGATATGACTTGTAATTAGCAGGCTTTGTTGCAGATTTAAGTGTAATGCTTCTGGCACAGAGCTTGCCCACACCGAGAAGTTGCATTCCATTAATGTCTGTAGGAAATCACACTGTGATGGAGTTTTGGACTGGAGATTGTGTGTTGGTAACATTTCCCAGCCATGTGCTAGCCCTGAGGCATGTGTGGGGCAGTGTCTATGGGTTTAGGCCTGGCTGGGTGGGGGTGTTCTCCCTGCCTGGGGTCTCTGCCCCTGAGCTGTTTGTGATTTTGGTGCTGCAGGAGGGAGGAGGGGTGGTTATTCCAGCTCCAGTGGCAGGAGCCTGCAGCCTGTGGGACAGTCAACACCATGGACTTGGATATGAGCAGCAGTAAATGACAAGTAGTAATTTCCTAGTTGCAGGGAGGAGTATAGATCTGTCCTGCAGTTAAAATATTCATCATTCGAGTTGTCAAATGGTTCCTATGATTTACATTTTCAGGGGACAGAAGTGCAGATAACGCTGTTGAAGGATAATTCAATGTGCTTAAAACATGAGAATTCCTCAAGGTGTCTGTCCCTTGCTGTGCTGTCAGCTGGGGTGGACTGCTCTGTCCTGAGCTGCTGCTGGGCCTCCTTAAGCAGAGCATCAAAGGCAGTGCTGGCAGACAGCTCAGGCAGACACTGTAGGTTCAGGTCAAGATGCATGTGTCTGCCTTTGAATGTGTAAATTGAAAATCTGAAAAAATCAGTGTACATGGTTATCTTTTCACTTCTCAGCTTCAGCTGGGGTTCATCTGTGCTGGTTTTGGTATTGCTGGGTTTAAGTGTGTCTGTTGTAGATGATGTCTAGCCTTGAGTTTTGCCTTCCTGCCTTCAATTTGTATTACTGAATTTCTGTATCAATGTCTGTTCTGTTGCTGTTATTGCTGAGTGCTGGGATTTTAAAGGCTAGAAGATACTTGTTTAAATTAGAACCATGCAGAGCGGGTTCTTGGGTATCTTACTGTTTTTTCCATTCCAACAGTTCTGGCTGCAGCTGCTTCTGTACAGCCACTTGCAACACAGTGCTTCCAGCTTTCCAACATGTTTAATCCTCAGACGTAAGTGGTTTACCATTATTTGGCATTTGTGATGATGTTAACATGTGAGAAAGGAATCAGAATGCTGCAAGTAGTTGTTTGATTAATTTCAGGGTGGATTTCATCCCAGTGATCTCTGTTTTTCCTTCCCCCCTGCAGTGAAGAAGAAGCTGGCTGGGACACAGAAATTAAAGATGATGTGATTGAGGAATGTAACAAACATGGAGGAGTTATCCACATCTATGTAGACAAAAACTCAGCTCAGGTAGGCTGGTTCTGGGGACACTGTGCAGGTGCGAGGAGTTCTGTTGCTGTGCAGTGTCTAGAAGGAGCATTGCAAACACTTCTTTTTTCCTAAATGGAACCTGAATTTCTTGGGTTCACTTTGCAGTTTGTGCACAGAGCAGGTGTTCCCTCCTGTGTTTGACTGATGTGGGTATGAGCAGTTTGCTGGTTCTGCTTCTGTGGATTTACCCAGCTGAAGTTCCTCTGGAAATAGAGGCTGAAGAGCAGTGACCACTTCAGTTCAGGCATTTGGCTTTTGCCTTAAGCTGTCCATTTCCCATAACTCAAGGACTTCAAGTTTCCTCTTTCTAGAGAGCACAGGCTTCAGAGCAAAGGGCCCTCACCCCCCAGACTTGAGGTGTGCAGGTGAATGTGTCCCTCAGCCTGTGCTTGGGAGCAGCTGTGGTCACTGCTCTTGCTGAAGCTTTGCAGTGTGAGCGGTGTCGGGCCTGGAGTTAGAAGAAACAGAGAGGCTGCAGCTGCCAACTGAATTGCAGGTTGTATACCTGCATCTTAAACAGGGGAACGTAGTTTTCTTCTGTCTTACAGTTTCATAGTATGTTAGGGGGTTGGAATGGACCTCAGAGACCATCCAGCTCCAACCCCTGCCCTGGGCAGGGACACCTCCCACCAGAGCAGGTTGCTCAAGGCTTTAGCCAACCTGGCTGTGAACACTGCCAGGGCTGGGGCAGCCACAGCCTCCCTGGGCAACCTGGGACAGTGTCTCACCACCCTCACACCAAAAACTTCTGCCTGAGATCTAATCTTAATTTTCCTCTTTCAATTTATTCCCATTACTCCTTGTCCTGTCCCTGCAGTTCCTAGCACAGAGTCCCTCTGCAGCTTCCCTGGAGCCCCTTCAGCTCCTGGCAGGTTGCTCTGAGGTCTCCACACAACCTTCTCTTCTCCAGGCTGAACAGTCCCAACTCTCTCAGCCTGTGTTTGTATGGAAGGTGCTCCAGTGCTCTTCACTGTGTTTACACAGTCTCCAGACTGTTTACCTCTTCCCTGTATTTCAGCTCTTAGAATATAAACTGTGGAAGGTCTGTAAAGAGATTTGACCTTCTCCAACTCCTTTTATACAGAGTTCACAGCCCAAACTGCAGTTCAGTTTTCAGGTGGTCTCACAGTTAGGTAATTTCTCGCCGTCCGGCGCTGGATGTGTCATGCTGTGGTGAGGGTGCAGCCCACGCTGCTGGTGCTGTGCTCAGCTGGGACTGCTGTGCCCTGGTGATGCACTTGGTGCTCACAGACCATCACTGTCTGTGCGCAGCTGCCACAGAAACCTCTTGTCACCTGAAAGCCTTTCTGACCCCTGACTGCTGCACGTTGTGCCTTGCAGGGCAATGTGTACGTGAAGTGTCCCTCGATCGCCGCGGCCATCGCGGCCGTCAATGCGCTGCACGGGAGGTGGTTTGCAGGTGAGTGCTCCTGCACACCTACACTTAGTCATCCCTTGCAGAAATGACCAGATACTGACTTGTGGCCTCTTTCTTTCCATGCTCAGGTAAAATGATTACAGCAGCCTATGTACCTCTTCCAACGTACCACAGCCTTTTCCCAGACTCCATGACTGCAACTCAGCTACTGGTTCCCGTTCGACGATGAAGATTAATTTAGTCAGTTTTGTACATAGGTATTTTTTGGAGGAAGATTGAGTTATCTTTTATTTAGATAAAACTAAAGGAAAGGATTTAATGTCATTTTGTGTACACTTCCTGCTACCTTTAAAAATAAAATGAAGTAAGCAGAAATGCAGTGTGTTCATTCTCCCTAACTAGCATTTCCACTGTATACAAAGCTGTTGACTTCTTGTTCTGCCTTGTAATTCTTGTACATTGACTAAGTTGATCTGTAGGAACTGAGAAGTAGCTCATAGATAACAAGTTCTCTGTAAAAGGCAGATGGGACATAATGAAATTTTTAATGTTTCACGAGCCTTTCTTTTAATGCAGCAAAGACATTTTACATTTCACTAAATGTAGGTGACTGCTCAAGGGGAATATCAGATAGACTGGATGGAGGGACATATTTAGTGTTTTGTATAAATGGAGAATCCAAAAGGCTACTGGAAGCTGACCCTGGACAGCTGCTCAGCTCGTTTTGTGCTGAATACTTTGTAAGAATAGAAGGATTGAAGGGTTTTATTTCTTGATGGTAACTTTTGATTAATGTATCTGTAAAAGTTTCTTTGTAAATACTGTGAGGTGTGTCTAAGTTTCCAAACAAAACGATCTCTGCATTTCCAGATGAGTTTCTGTGTGTGCAGTGGGGCAGAGCTGAAGGACTTCAGCCAAGTCTGAAGATGGGTAGGAAATACAGAAACGTGTTTTGTTCTGGTTGCATATAATCTTTGCTCTTTTTAAGCTCTGTGAGCTCTGAAATATATTTTTGGGTTACTTCAGTGTGTTTGACAAGACAGCTTGATATTTCTATCAAACAAAGACTTTCATATTGCAACAATCTTTGTAAGAACCACTCAAATAAAATTCTCTTAAAAAGGCCTTCATGCAGCTTTATTGTTCTGCTCTCCCAATGTGACTTAAGCAACGGGTGCTGAGGCCTGGAGATGAGTGCTGGGTGTTGTGTCAGGGCAGATGTCTGGAATACCACTGCATGGGGTACCAGGGATACCACATGCAGAAACTGGTTCTTGCTGTTCCAGCCCTCTGTGCCCTGCAGCCCAGGTTGGTGAGCACCTGGGGCAGCTCCTGCCTGCTGCAAGTTCAGGCAGAGATCACTCTGTCCTAAGGGGTTGGGTCCTGTGCATGGAGGAATCAGTTTCATTTGGCTTTCAGTCTGGTTTCTGGAGGGAGCTTTGCCCATCCTGCCTGGCCATTTCCACCCCTAGAAGCTGTTTGTGCAAGGTGGAGAGTGCAGGGAGAGAACGTTCCTCGTGGGTGGGTGGAGGTGGGGCAGGCAGTGATGGTGTTCCCACAGCACTGTGGGCACGACCTGCTCTCTCCAGCTGCTGGAGGTGGTGTGGCTGTGCTGCAGCAGGGCAAGGGACTGCTGTCAGCAATACAGGAACTGGGAGCAGGTGACTGGAGGCAGCACAAAGGGGTGGAGGGTCTTGGGAGTATGTGGCACAGCTGAAGACAGACAAGCTAGGTGTGCTTGAGCTTAGTTCTTTAGCTGCCAGTATTAATTCCCCCAGTGCAGGCTGGAATAAAACTGGAGCTGCTGTGCTTGGCTGAGCCCCATGGCAGCAGGCTGAGAACAGGCACTTAGTGTTCTGTGCCTTGAAAACTGGGGAAAAGGCACTTGCAGCAGGTCAGGGCTGTACAGGTGCCGGTTTAGGTTGTCCTGCTGCTTACCTGTCCTAGAGGAGGAGCAGCTTTGGCTCAATGGGAGACAGCAGTATCAACAACCCTTCCCTAGGTTAGGAACAGGCTCTTGGTGGGATCACAACTCCTACAGGACCTGCATCAGTCCTGGGGGTCCCTTTTTCTCTGAGGGTATCTGCCCTGTGTCATCTGGAACTCAGAAATGGGACCAGGCTCAACCCACCTATTTTTGCAAGAGGAGAGAAATCTGATCATGAATCTGGGTCAGTAACCTTCCTGGACTCAGGAATGCATTAACAGAATGGGGCAGCACCACATCCACATGGGCAATGTGAGCTGCTCAAGTGCCAAAGGGAGAAACCTGTGCGCTGTTCTGAAACAGGAGCTTTAATGTAGTACAAAGGATCATTAATTCTCATTGTCTTGGGAGTGAGAGAGAGGAGGGAAGTAGAAATTTGGTAAAAAACGTGTTTACAATCAGCAGAGCATGGAGGCTTCACTCTTTGATGAAGAGCTCTCACTTCCAGGTATCTAAAGACTTTATTCTGGTACAGAGAAGGGTGGCCAGGCAGGGGGGCAGTCCCAGCTCCAGGTCAGCAGCGTATTCCCATCCCAATGGCCATGAATGTCCCAAAGGTCCCACCGCTCTGCATCATTGTTTTGCCAACTCCACCCATCAGCTCTCGTCCTCTCATGCCAATCCTGGGACAAAGAAAACCACAGGAATTACATCAAAGCTGAAACCTGGCAGAACAGAACACTCAGAAAACATATGAGACAGCAGCTCGTGGCTGTGAACACTCCTTCAGTCTAAACCTGTGCAGTGGTCCCTCTCCTGCCTGCCCAGGCAATGGATGTGCTGCTCTGTGCTTGGGCTGCTGCAGGGGCTCCTGGAGACCCCCCCCAATGGCCCAGGGACATTTTTTCCTGCAGTGGAACCCTCTGGGCCATACCAACTAACAGGAACAGCTTTACCTCTTAGTATTTTACCTCTTGGTCTTCACCACCCTTAATATGGGGGGGAAAAAATCCCACTGTCCAAGTATTTGACTTGCCAGAGCACAAGGAGAGGTATCTCAGCTGTGGTACTGCCACCCTGAATGGATGCAGTGGCTGTTTTTAATAGCACCAACTTAAAACTAACTTCCAATTTACTACCGACTCTCTAATATGTGAGAAACCTGAAAGGCCTAGAAGTGTCCAGAGGTGTTTCTGTTCTGCAGTTCTTGCTTACCTGAGGTCAGACTGAAACAAAAAGAACCGCCTCAGCAAGCTCTTGTGATATTTGGCTTTTAAGCACTGCAGTGGCTGTAGAGCCTAAGGAATTTCATGCACTTGATTATTAAAACAAGACACTTTCCCTCAGAAATGGCACTGCAGAAATACCATAGCTATGTCAGTCAAGCAGGACAGAACCACTGTCACTGCTGCTTCTAAACCCGCTAAATCTTTATCTTCTGCCAGTATTGTACCACTGACAAACACCCTCTGGGAACTCAGAGAGCTCAGGAACTTCACCAGATTAGACTTTTTCTCCATTTTGGCTCACTACCAAACCACTGTGTGTGTTTAATCACAGGTAAAAACCCTCAGGCACAGAGTTCTGCAAAGTATGAAAGAGCTGAACCCAGTGATTCCTTTTCACGGGCACTGTGCAAAGCCAGTCAAGTGAACAGTGCCAGGGCTGAACCTGAGCAGCGAGCACAGTTTGCTTTCGTGCTGGTGAGCCCCAGGGGAAGGTGGAATATTGTCCCTCTCTGCTGCAGAGTGGGACTGTGCCAGTGCCACCCACAGCTCTGCCCACACTCCTACAGTTCAGGGTCAGTTTGGTAACTGCCTCCCTGCAGGGGATGGGACACAAAGCTGCCATGACCCAGAGCTTGCAGAGCACCTCAGGAAGCTTTAGGGCCAAGAGAGCTGCACATGGATCTGCACAGACTATCACAGAGTCATCAAGTTTGGAAGAGACCTCTAAGATCATCAAGTCCAACCATTAACCTGTCACTGCTATAATCCCTAAACCCCAAACCATATCCTCCAGCACCAGATCCAGACACCTCTTAAACACCTCTAGGGACTGTGACTCCACCACCTCCCTGGGCAATTCTCTATGCCTGAACACCCTGACAGTGAAAACATTACTCCTACAATCTCCTCTGACTGCCCTGTCTCAGCTCAAGGCCATTCCCCCGTCCTCTCCCTGCAGCCAGGGCAGGACAGCCACCCCCCACCTCTCTCCAGCCCTGTCAGGGAGTTGCAGAGAGCCATGAGGTCACCCCTGAGCCTCTTCTCCAGGCTAACCAACCCTAACTCCCTCAGCCCTCCCTCATACAACATGTGTTCTAGATCAGAATTCATCCAGCTCCTCCTGCAGTTGATTCTGCACAGCCTCAGGTTCCCAGCCAACCTCCCTTAGAACACTGACAGAAAGTGCAGGTTTAGGGAGTTTAGAATCAGCAGTGACAGTGGTTCGGTCCTACTTGACTGACACAGCCATGGTACTTCTGCTGTGACAGTTTTGAGAGAAAATCTCATGTTTTAAGAATCAAAGGTGTGTGAAATTGCAAACTCTTAGCACAGAGGTGACCCAGAGGTGATCCTGAGGTAACCCCACAGCTGAGGCCATGCCAGCACCTGACCCACTAGTCTGAGCCCAGGGCTGACTGCAGTGCAGCTGATGTGGAGTCGAAGTGCCACCCTCAGGATGGCACAGGACCAGACCTGTGCCTCCCCCTCCCACTCCCCCAGCAGGACCTGCGGCCCTGCCACCCATCCCTGGGAGCTGTGTCCTTGGCATACCTGAGGCAGGAAAACGTGCCGAACAGAGCTCCTGCAGCCATGCCCACGGCAAAGCCCATCACGAAACCCATCTTTATCCTGTCAAAGCAGCTAGGCTGCGATTGCCCATAGGGGCCCACGGTCACAGGCATCTGGAAGGGAAAGGACAAACCCACAAGGATTTACTGCTCTGTCTCACAGCCTTCTATAACGGCACCGAGCCGGAGAGCCGGCCCGGAGTGTGTGTGCAGGGCCGGAGGCTGTGCTGCCTTCCCGGCTTGCTTCCTTGCCTGCCGCGTAGGAAGGACAGG
>NW_008654888.1:0-5329 GCF_000695815.1 Acanthisitta chloris
ATATATATATGCATGTCTGTACATGTCCGCACACCCACATTTTATACCTAGCTACTAATATTGCTGAGATTTCCCCTGTGTGCCCCTACAGCCCAGGTAGCCACACAGAGACCCTCTGCCACAGCTGAGCCTGTGGCTTCTCCTGCAGAACCCTCTCTCCCCGCTCTGCATGCACACTCTGGGGAGATCCTTCCCCACCCCAGTACTACCTCCTTTATTATCTCTGCCCAGTTGTGGTTTATAAGTTGTTTAAATCTTTTCTAGGAACAGATAGAGATCACAGTTACCCAGAATCCAAAAACATAGACAGCTTGAGATGTGGTTAGTCTCTGCCCTACTTTCATTGAGCTGAGAGCAAGACTCTGCCAAGGTGCTCAGGGGAGAGGAGAATAGAAAAAACCATTTCAGCAAACCACCCCTTCCTCCCAGGCCAAGACACAGACCTAATCCATGCCCCGCAAACCTGCTGCGTCTGTTCAAACTGCACTGTCTCTCCTCCTGGCTTGCCTGGGACTTGCAGGAGAGCAGGGCATTGAGACATGAAGCCTGGGAGAGATGGTCTCCTGCACTGCAACACTTGACACAGGTGCGGGCATCTCCCCAAGCTGAGAGATGTGAGGGTTTCACTGAATCATGGCCACGAGGACAGCAAGGCAGGGCGCTTTGCGGATTAAGAACGAGATGTGTTGGTAGAGCTTTTGCTGTTCACACACTCAATAACAACTTTTCCCCATACGAAGTTGCTCCTAGGTTGGGGAAGCTGTAGAAGTGGATGTGCTGCCTGGAACTTCCCTCCTGTGAGAAATCCTCTCACTGGGAAGTCTGCATTGGGTTTCAGAGCTGCTGTGGGGCTGTGCCTCCAAGGTGAGCATGGCTCCCTTGCACCATCAGGCTCCTCTGACAACAGTACTTCCAAGGATCTGCAGTGACCTGGAAAAGGATACTGCTGAAAAAAATGCCAGGATGCCTTTTTCCTTCTGTGAGTGGCGCCAGCCCACAAGACCAACCTGCAGACAAGGATGTGTGTTTCTCACACCCATTTTGTCCCGTGTCTGATTCTGATAACCCTCACAAGCACTGATGGTGTTCAGAGGAGATGGGACTTGGGCAGGGGAGAACACCTTGCAGGTACATACCTCCAGCTCTGTGACTTTCTCCAAAGTAAAGGATATTTGCTGAGTGATTCCACCTGTATTCCAGGTGGAATATATGGTGCAGTACATAGAAAGCCATTTGCAACCACTAATATTTTAAGGGTGTTGCTTAACCTGGCTTGGAAGGGCTTATATCAAGGCAAGGATCAGAGCAGCAGCAGGGTATTTTTGCTGGTGCTCTCACTAGTGGTGGCAACTGTGAGGTGTTTCAGGAAGGGTTTACTATAACCAAGGCCATAAAGAGATGCTAAAGAAGGTTTCATCTGAATAATATAGTCCAAGATCATTATGATATTTAACACTATGTACAGGGACTGACTTGAACAGCCTTGAAGGGAAGAATAACAAAATGCCAGCAAACACATTGTGTTCTCCTGCAAGAAGTTTTTTTCATCCTATTGAAAAGCTTTGTTAGAGAGAATGATGAGAATGGTAATAATAAGGCACTATAATTATACCTGATCCTTCTATAATCTCTCTCTCTGCAGAGTTCGGGAGCACTTTACTGCTATTATTGGATTTGAACAGTCCCATCTGGATAACATACGACTGATTTGTTTGTATGGCTTATTTTAGGTATTTCAGCATGTACATTAGAGTTGCCTTCGTATCTAGCTGATTCCCTGCACAGTCTGTAACAGCAGGAAATGATCTGTAGCTCCTGTTCTCCACCACCCCATTCTCCCATCCCAATGCCTTGGAGAGCTTTTCACAGAAGTCCAGGGATAAAAGGATCCATCAGACCTTCCCAACCCAGTACTGAGGAATATACTTACAACATGGAGGCTGGATACTACCTAGAACATCTGGATTTGCACCTGTATTATTTTAATTCCATGGATCCCAAAACAACTCTAGATGCACTTGAAAGTCGAGCGGCAAGGGCCTGGCACATACCTTGTGCTAATGTACACATACTGTGGGCAGAACAGCTGCTGCCTGAAGCTTTTATACAAAGGATGAATGTGTTCCCAGCACATACAGGACCAGAGAAAGCATGACAGATGCTAACCTCCTTCCAGACTCAGCATTACTTGCAGCACCATCTCAGTGACAGTGACACTGGTGAGCTCTTGCTCCTGTTCACCCTGGTGTCTAAGTGAGCAGCCAGCTCCATCAACATCAAGAACTTTGCTGTCCCCTTGCAGGAGCTCTTAGGTGTGAAGCTGGGCACATGCTACTTCACTCTGCCAGGGCCAGGAGAAATGAGACATAATTGAAAATAATTCAGCCCCTGCTTAAAAATGTTACATAAAAATGAGTAAAGGCACAATACAAAAACTATGGCTTACATGAACTGAACAGTTTCCCCTCTGAAATTCACAGCAGTTTGTCACTAGCTTGCAGTGCAGGGAGGAAATGTCTCTTCCCGACTGCATCATTATAAAAGAAGCACAAGTTGCCTGGTTCTTTTGTGCTCTCACTGCTTTTTAAGGTTTTGTTTGGGGTTTTTTCCCCTGTGAATTGTTTTCTCTCACATACCTTACACATTCCACCTGGCCTCATCCACAGGGACAGGTGGAGTTTCCAGTGTCTGCCCATCCCTAAGGCTGGGGGATATTTTGTTGAAGAATTTAAAAGGACCCATTAGCCCTGTCTTAAGTTTTCCCCAACTTCATTTTTGGCGCATTATATGCAATCTCCTCACTTTCATTCTCTTAGATTCTTCAGAGCCGTCTTTGTCAATTTGTTTACTTCTGGTTTATTTTTAAAAGACAAACCCCCAATGGACATAAGCTCTCAAGTCCCTTTTGAAAATGCTGTCTTGTCTGTAAGTGCTTTGTTTGTGATCCTCTCCAATCCTTTAGGCTATTGTTTACAAGCTGGAAGGCATCTGCGCTTGGGCTCATCATGCCGAATGCCAGCAATTCCCCCAGCATGATTTGCTGCACAAGCCAGTGGGAGCAGGGTTTGTTTTGATTACGTTTAGTGTGGAAAACCCACATTTGCTCACATCAGCCTGACAGAGTGGAGAGGCCTAATCCAAACTCTTCAGAGGGAAACAATAATCTGGTCGCTGATTTTAGCGGCATCTGGGACCAGCTCAAGGCTCTGACGGCAAGGGTGGTGTCTTGGGAAAGCAGGTAGCCCAGGAGCCAAAAACCTTTAAAAGTGTATGCATGTCATTTGCTCTGGGGTGGATAAATCAAACACAGGCCTCAGAGGTTGCCATTCCTATGCTTTCCAAAGCTCATCAGCTCCTTTCTGGCAGGCAGTTAGTCAGGCTGGGATCCCCCAGCCCTGCCCCGACCAGCACAGCCGGGCAGAGCCGTTCCAGCCATCACCTCGGGCTGGTGTTGGCCTCCCCCCATGCTCTCAGCTGACAAGTCAGGTTCTTTCACTCATTCTGGATGATGGTGATGTTTTTATCCCCAGCCTGTGCTGGTGCTTGCCTCCGGGCATCAGATGGGTGCCCCAATCTTTCTGCTCATGAAAGCTGGGAAGAAGCACCCAAGGGCTGCTCCCTTTGGGGCTGCCATCAAACTGCTGGGGCACAACTGCACGCTGTGCGGGTGGCTGTACCAGTCTGCCAGGTGCAGACCCTCCTGTCTTGAGAGGCCCCAGCACAGGTTCTAGGAGCTCCATGTGCACAACCAGAGCTTGTCACAGCTGTCTCTTGCCAAGCTGCTGGCTCAGCTGGTCTGGGCTGCACCCGGTGCTGCTGAGCCTCAGGCTGAGTTTAGGCTGGCTTGTTCCTGCCCTCCTGCCGTAGCACAGGTCTGCACAACAAGGCACAGAACTCAGGGCTGCACCTGGATCCCACCTTTCCTCTATTTCCTGACTCAGCTTTTCCTCCTCCAGAGGTGTTCCATCAATCACCCTTAACCCCTTTTTGTATCCACACAGAGATTAGCCTCACCGGTGGCCCATGGTAGGGACTTCCACAGCTTAAGCTATGATGTCACATGAAGAAATATCTCCTTTTGTTTCTTTTGAGTCTTGCACTTGAGTATTTCATCAGATGTCTCCTTGGGTTTTTAAGAAAACACACTTGGTCACTTATTCCATGGCATTCAGGCTTCACAGATCTCTGCTGCAGACCTCAGCCATCTCTTTTCTGGCTGCAGTCCCAGTCTATCGAGCCAGCCTTTGCACGGGAAGTGTTTGGAAGTACTGTGCTTTGCCTGAATCAAAACTCCAGCTCTGCCAGCCCCAGCTGAGATCAGAAGCCAGCAGGAGCACGCAGAGACCCAGGCAGCTCTGCAGGGAAGCATCAGGAGTTGCAGAGCAGCTCTGCCACATCCCCCTCTCCCTTTGACACCTACTTTCTCTCTGAAGGCTGCCCTCAGCAGCCCTGCCTTTGCACCAGGGAATGGCACAGGGCAGGCAGAAAGCTCCTGTGCATGCAGTTCTAACTGTACAGATGCCAAACATCTAAGGAATTGGTGCAAAACACGCTCAATCAGACGCAGTCATCACATTCCTCTAACCAAGGTATGTTTGTAAATTAAGGGGTTTATCACAGGGGTAAGGGTCAAAACTGAGACCCAGCTGTGTGTACACAGGTTTTATTTTGAAGCTTGACTACCTAGGAGGAGCTCATTTCAAGGCACTGAGGATGCCCAAACGTGAATACGTTTCAATGTATTTGCACAAACTTGTGTTTTTCAGTGAATCCTGATCCCTAACGACATACAGACCCTTATGTCAGAGGTAATCAAGTGTTATTACAAGAACTGCTGGCTGTGGGGCCCCTCCTGAGCACACACATGGATACATATGGAAGTTATTAGCAAGTTTCAGCGAAGGATTTTGGGAAATTAACCCCTGGGGCCCCAGAGCACCACTAACAGACAGCTAGTTGGGAGCAGATGAAGAGCAGTTTCCTGCTGGATGCCTGCAGCATACTGGGGCTGAAATCCAGGCCCTTCACAGCATGGTAGAGGCAGCCCCTCTCGCAAGGACTAAACTTTTCAACTTCTGCTGTTAGGAAGAACCGCTGAAAAAAACCATCTGCGAGGCTGTGTAAGTTTCCTTGACAAACTGAAATGAGTCAGCTGGAGAAATGTATAACATAACATATAAAAATGCAAACAATTTTCTTCTATTCCCTGAATGGTGCTCAAGAGGTTGTGAGGAAGTTTGCAGTTTCTTTACGAGTCCCTTTAGAAGCCACCAAAAGAAATGTTTGGATACAGACCACCAGGAGCTGCTCCTACATGGCAGAGGGACTG
>NW_008654888.1:5354-15199 GCF_000695815.1 Acanthisitta chloris
AATGTAATCCCCCTCATTAATGAAAGCAGAAGGATGGCATTGCAGTCACCCCGTAGAAGCAAATTCGTACGGTTTTGCTTTCTACATCTTTTTTTCTCAAGAATTGAAAGGATAAGGTTTTTCTTCCAACATCCAAGCAGAAAAAGAAGGACTCTCTAACACTTGCCTTAGCTGAGGTACTTTTCACTTTCCTGTTCTTCCCAAATGTCCCCCTCATTAATGAAAGCAGAAGGATGGCATTGCAGTCACCCCGTAGAAGCAAATTCGTACGGTTTTGCTTTCTACATCTTTTTTTCTCAAGAATTGAAAGGATAAGGTTTTTCTTCCAACATCCAAGCAGAAAAAGAAGGACTCTCTAACACTTGCCTTAGCTGAGGTACTTTTCACTTTCCTGTTCTTCCCAAATGGATTTCCTTTCTTGCACCAATCCTGATCTGCAAAGTGACCTCTTCTCGGGAATAATGAGGATACTCACACATAACGTGCTTTAAACTTCCACAATATAACAATGCTTGGCAGTAATTCACTTCTTTTCATCCACAGATCTCAAATCAATTCGCTGCAGCCCTGCATGGAATTGACTTACTTGGAAGACTAAGACAAGCGCTTGCTGTGCAATTAAAAGAAGAACAAAATAAAGTACTTTATTAAAATCCAAACTATTTCCTTCTCCCATGGTGCCATTTTCCTGAAGTGCAATCCAGGCTGCAAACAGAGCTCTTCTGCAGCCCCCAGCCATACAGCCCAAGATGCTCACTTTCAGCCAAATGAGAACAGTTCACAGCCAGGTCAGAGCAATCCGGTTAGAAAGCGCTTCCCTTGGTGAGGTAGAACTATGGCCAGAAAACAGAAGCATTCCTGTGCTCAGTTCTAAACATGGAAGAAATTAGCCTGTTCCTTCCCCCCTCTCCATTTTCTGAAGGGAAGGCAGGAAGGCAGCCAAGGTACCTCAGCAAAGACTCCCAAGGAAGGAAGGGATCAAGGGATGATGCCTGGGGCAGCAGATCCAGTTCCTCTCCTCCATGGCAGGCAGAGAGGAAGGCAGCTGTGTGGGTGACCCTGCCAAGGCAGGGGCTTCACCCAAGAGCCCCCTGAGATGCTGGCAGCCAGCAACACTGCCCACGTCTCAGCCACCACAGGGCACATGAACTCTGCAGTAGTGAATGTTCCCAGCTCACACTTTGCACTGGAGTGAGAGATGCAGCAGCTGCAGGACCACTGAGCTGCCCCTGGCATCCCTCAGGCTAAGGGGAGCATCAGCAAGGAGGGGATGGTCACTTCCCTGGCACTTACTTAGCTCCCTTGGTTCACAAGGCAGTGCCCTGAGATGCAAGGCCAGGCACTTCACTGCCAGCAGAGCGACAGAGCCCTCCAGAGAATAATTCAGTCTCTAAGCTGGGCTTCTGTGATGAATCACAGCCTGTATCACTCTCTCCCTCTCTGTGCTGACTGCATGCTTTGGTTCCTCAGGTAAGACACCTGAAGACAAAAGAGCAAATTCAGAGTAATCTCTTCCCATGTTCAGCTTTTATTCTCCTGTACAGGTCTGAAGGGGAAAGTCAGCATGAGCTCAGCAGGCTGCCTGCCTGGCTACGGATGTTTGGCAACATGCAAAATGGTTTGGCTCAGATTTTACAGCACCTGAATTTCTCCTTTTATGTAGCTGTTTTCAGTCACTTATTTTGAAGACCTCATACCTGCCTGTACCTCTGAAATGAACCATGACCCTATTTAAGCCAACTCTGTTCCTCTCATTTGTACTCACCCTCACCAGTTCAAGCTCACTGATGCTGTGCCCCGTTCTTTACTCACGGAAAGAGCCGTGAATTACTCACGGTTCTTTCAAACAGTCAGTACAAAATTTTAAGGTACTAAAAATACTTCCTAAACATGTAGAAGCAAGATTTTCAGATGTATCTTCTGTATAGAAAATTCTTCAACTGATTGCACTGTGAGATGGATTAAGTTTAATGTTCTCAGCTAGGATCATTCATTTATGTTCTGCTTTTGGTCTGTGTAAGAAATTCACTTATTTGGTTTCAGTTCAACTGCCACATCTCAGCACTAAACTAACTGGGTTCCAAAACTGCAAGGGAATGAAAATATCGTCATGTATCCGTTGACTTTTAAAAATCAATATAAAAACACGTTTATTAAAATTTTATATAAAAATCCTCTGCCTTTTTAGAGGCAGAACCAAAACCTCTTCTGCTGCTCAGTAGGTGGCAGCAGCACACTACCAGATGAGCATAAGAGAAAGGGTGCTGGATCCCATCTCTTCACACCCTCCCAGGGAGATGCAACTCTCCAGACCAGTGTTACCTCTGCGGGAATGCCAAACCCTTAGTATAACGTAACCCAGCTGCACTCCTCAAAATTTGATGGAATAAAGCAATGCAAAAGCCAGTGAAGCTGCATGTCTCATACATGGCTGCAATGGTTTCACTCTAGTGCAGCGCTGGCCTCTTAAGTGGCAGGCACCATGTTCATGCTGCAAGGAGTGAAATGTGCTCTTGCTCGGCTGCAGCTACGTGGGTATCCAGTCAGCACAGGGGTCATGCCCACCGATGTCCAAGCTGCACTGCTGTGGGACTAGGCTCAGCTGCACCACTTCACAAGGGCAGATTTGAAGCAGAAATGAGCTCAAGCACTTTGGAGTAGAAGAAAACACAGAGCTGACCTGGGAGGACAAGCAACTCACCTTCTTCTGAAGCTTTTAAGTTATAAATGGAGCAAAGAACAGGACTTGGTAGTGGTAGAAATCTCTACTCTTCAGGTTTGGCTTTACCCTGCCATCTCTGGTTCAAGCTCTGCTCTCCCTGCCCCTCGGCTCCCCCTGCCCCCCCACTTCCTTCCCCAGCAGCCAGTCCAGCCCCACTGGTGTGGCACATCCCACCAGCACAGCAACGTAACAGGCATCTCTCTTCATCTCCCATGTGTATGGCATCATCTCCCAGCCCAGGACGGAGAGGGGCTGGGGACAATGTTCCCCTCTGATGCTCCCCTTCTGTCCGGGGGTGAGACCACCTCCTCCCTCAGACACATCCCCAAGGAGCCCCCCAGCCCTGCTCCATCCCCCATCACGGCACCAGTGGGCAGGCTCCGGCAGCACAGTTCTCTCAGCGTGGGCACTGCCCGGCGGCTCCGGCACAGGGGCTCAGAGAACACCAGGGGGGTTCCGCCCATCTCATCAAAGTGCAAGGGGTTATTCCGGGTCCCTGCCACCACCAGCTCCAGCAGTCGGACCACACAGTCTGAAAACCAGTTCTTCAGGCGGAAATAGCCCTCCTGGAAGGAGATTCGGAGGCTGACGGGCCCCGTCGGCATCCGCACGCTCAGGCTGAACAAGCAGTTCCCCTGCGAGCTGTCCCGCACCAAGTAGGTGCCTACAGGCTCCCTCTGGAGCTTGGCGTGAGCCTCCCCCACGGACAAGGGGCCCCAGTAGAAGTCACTGGCCTGGAGGATATTGAGGGATCGCTCCAGGACCTCCCACTCGCAGCTGCGAAACATCCGGAAACGATCGGGCAAGCCGGGGGGTGTGGGGCTGGGGAGAACACTCCGATGCTGCGTTTGCAGACGAGGAACAGTGGTGTGCGTGTTGTGCAGATCATCTGGCCTCCCTCTGATCATCTCTCAAAGAGCCCATGGATCCTGGAAAGATGCTGCCTTTACCATGCTTCCTCCTTTGCATCCAGCCTGTGGGACAGAAGGAGAGTGAGGCAAACCCAATACCACCTTCTACCTGGGCAGTGAAGACACTTCACAAGGAAAAACGACCAGCAAGAGTACCAAAGAGGGTACACCAAGGAGCTACTGTATGTCACCAACCCCCAGCTGTAGGGTCAACCAAAGACATATGCGCAGGAAGGGCTCCTGCTGGGCTCCCACCAGCACCAGGTGGCACTTTACAGAGCTCTGTATCCACTGGGTTTCTGTGATTCACAGCCAGAGGCTCCTGCACACCCTCCAGCAGGCTGGTTTGAACACAGCAGATCTTGGTGTTTCAAGATTTCGCTCTGTTGGATGCTTTGCGGCTTTTCAGAGTGGCCTTGAGACTGGAAAGGGGAAATGACACCTCAAATCAGAAGGGAAAAATTTCCTAAAGCAGGAAAGTATCATTTACTTCGTCATTCAGTGAAAGGTAGAAAGGTTTCCTTGCAGCTCTCCAACCCTTTCTCGAACGAAAAGATCGACAACAGTACTTATCAGGAGCAGAAGATGAGCCTTTCCCACCTAATCCCATGAACCACTCCCTCATCCCAGGATATGCCTGTTTTACTATGTCAGGAGAAAGCAAAGGTCTCAGACCAAGATCCCTTCAAGAAATGTTACGACATCAAATTCAGGGCTGGGACTGCCACGAATAAAACCACTTAACATTGGCACCAGACACTACTGATGCCCTTCCAGCCCCTTAACTTCTCTTTCTTCTAGAAGCACATCTCCCCCTGCCAGCAGACAATGCTGCCCTCTCCCAGTCACCATCCTCTGCTCATGCACTGTCACAACCCTGCTCATCTGCACCCTGTGTTACCACCAGGCTGTTTTCAGAAATGCGGATTTCTGAACCCGGTGTTGCCATCAGACATCCAAGTCATTTCAATTATATATATATCTAAAAAACCATTTTCTGAATGTGTGTGTGTGTATGTACAAACATCAAAACCACAGCCCCAAGCCAGAGGTTCGTTCTATGCGAGAGGCTGAGCTGTAACATACCACTTCCCCAGGCCTGACAAGTCAGTAGCTCACCGCCAAGTGCTGCCCTCGGCCCCTTGACATACTCCATTAACCCAGTCATACTCGCTCACAGCGCTGCCACGCTTGGAGCGGAACAGGCTGCTGACACACAGTCTGCAGGGGGGGAAGAGACACACTTCATCTCCAGCAGCTCCTCCCCACCATGCAGGAACATTGGCACTCACAGTGGGCAGGCAGCCCCTCAGGGAATGTGCAGGGACCTGTGGAGAGCTTGCTCTGGAGGGAGAGCTTGATGTTAAGCTTAGCTCCTTGCAGGTTTCCCATCTCACACCCTTCGCCTGCTATTCAGAAGCCTCACATTCCTTTTGGAGCTCACGCAGCTGGGTGCCAGGCAGAGCCCACTCTGTGCCTGGGGAGAGGACAAGGAGCAGCAGGGCCAAATGTCTTTCCTTCACATGGGCACAGGAGTTTTGGGAAGGAGGCATGTGCTCAGAAATGCCTTACCTCCAATCATTTTTTCTCGCCTAACATCTCTACCAGTACTTAATAGCAATACCAGTAATGTGGTTGGCAGGCACGTCTCCATACATGGAGCCATAAACACCCTTTCCAAGAGCAGCCTGGGAAGCTTCTCCAGTTTCTAGCCCTGCGATTTGCAGTCCACAAGCTGCTAACGTCTCTGGTACTGCTCTGAATGCTGTTGATCCTGCCCTTTAGCTATGTGTCACAGCGGGAGGGAAATTCCATTCTTAAGTGAAAGGTGGGAGGGGTAGGAAGGAGTTAATCAAGCTGGGTTTTTTCTTTTCCATTAAAAAAAAGGCAGACTGTTCAGCAAGTCAGAATAAATCTTAGGGGACGGGTGATTTAGTGAGCAGAATGCAAGTAAACACAGTCACCACGTGCCACAACTGGGGCCATCTATCACCACCGAAAACTCAGCACAGTAGGCACCACAAGAAGTTGCAGCATCTCTGTGTCCCTTTCCCTCTCCTCTCTGCTGGGCAAGGAAGCTATAGGGCCCTCTGACACTAGCTCCTATAAAAAAAGGTCATCTGCCAGATGCCTCCAGGGTTGCAGCTATAGCCGCAGGGGAAGTGACAAGGAACCTTCTTGTGAGAACTGCAACTCCTCTTGGGTCCAAATGGAAATTTTGCCAATTTCATGGGTCAAGGTTGGAAAATTAATTCAAGCAGGAAAACAGAAGCAGGCAGCTGTCTTTCATTTCTAGGCTAGTTTTAAAAATAACAACAAATACATAGTTTGTGTAAGGCTGCAGATGCTATTTGACAGGGAAAAAAAATCACTTGTTTGTCCCAATTTTCAACCTTGAGTCATTCGCCCAAGCCCTTTAAGAAAAATCCACTGCTACTAGAAGTCTGACTGACTAAGAACTGAGACTGTGTCATCAATTTCAAATTCAAAGTAAATGCAAAAATAGCACCTTGACAATTTGTTCACTCAGTTTGAAATCTACATATGGGTCAGAGCCTCAGATCTGGGGAATTTGTTTAGCTTCAGTGACCCATTTCCATGAGAGGACCACCTGGCCTGCAGCACAGCATCAGTTATTAATATTATCTCCAGAAGTGCTTCCTGATACTACCTTTAAGGTTCTCTTTTAATGGGTCAACAGGTCCTATGTGTACATGGCTCCCTCATCAAGGAGGATGTACAGACTCTCAGGGTTAGGAATAAGTCAGCCCAGGGGTATAATGAAACACATATGCATAATTAGTTCTGCTTCTGATTTGCCACATCATGATTTACTTTCCTTCTTTTCTCCTCAAAAAAGCCCAAAAAACCCCAACGCCCAAACAAGTTACTACCTCCCTACTGCAAGTCAGAGCAGTGCTTGCAGCCAAAGCAGCATACCCTAAAAAGCCAGTGTCTCGCTAATTAAAAGGCTGGGGAAGTTTCCCCAGACCTTCTGATTTACTGCAAGTTCAAGAGCTTTTCAAAATAAGTGCTCTTGACACAGGGTGTTCTGCTTTCCTCCTCACTCACGACCCAGGCAAGGCAGCGTATTTCATATAAGGAGACAATCCTAGTAAACTAGGGACTGTACTCAGCGTCTGGTGTCAGCCAAGCCAGCCCTGCACCCCAGGGCTCTATAAATCTGGCACGTTCAACAGCAGCTTCAAGCACTCAGCTATGATGCATTCTTGCACTCTTCTTCCTGAACACTTGAAACAGCTTACCTCTTTGTCTTTACCACCCATAGGGATGAGTTTCTGGATGTCAGGCCTGGAAGTGGTCCAAATCCAAGAGCTGCGATGCAGTACTTCCCAGTTTT
The DNA here is from genome assembly GCF_000695815.1 of Acanthisitta chloris. NCBI lineage: Eukaryota > Metazoa > Chordata > Aves > Passeriformes > Acanthisittidae > Acanthisitta > Acanthisitta chloris. The sequence goes on from NW_008654888.1 coordinate 12,349, forward strand.
TGCACAGCTTTACTTAAGGGCAGATCCATCCTTTGAAAAGAAAGAGAGGTGTATCAATCAGGTGACTAAGCCCACTAGTTTGCTATAATGTGGATCTAAAATACAAAAACTCTGGGGACAGGGTCTCTGTCTCAACCTCTTTGACCTGTATTGCTGTAGAACCGTGTACACAGCATTTCAGATAGCAACAGAGACAGCAGGTGTTGTTATTATTGCTACTTACAAAGCCGTGAGCTGGTTAGGTCCAGAGAGCTCACAGATGGCCTAGGGACAAATGGAAAGACCATGAAGTTGCCATCATCTTCTGGAAATAGGAACCACACAGCCCAAATGTTAAGAGATGACTGCAACAGGAATAAACATAAGGATTTGGAACAGGAAACTACAACTTGTGCTCGATACAATGCACAACATTTAGAGTATCTCATTTGACACCACGTAGGTAGCCATTCACTGCCAAGTTATCCGAATAGTGACCCACTCTGTTCTGGCCCACTCTTCTGCCCTGCTTCCCCAGCTATTAAGGCTTTTCTTCCTCACCTCACTGATGGAAAACTAAAGCCACTGATATGGTGGAGCAGCAGACCACCACATGTGCGATCGCATGTCTATCAGTGGATACATCAGCAAGCTGGAAAACAACTTTCTGCATGCCTTGCAGAGGCAGTCCCAGCACAGCTTCACTTGTACCCACATCCATCGCTGCTCTGCATCCTGTCCAGCAGAGTCCAGACTGGGCACACACCCACAATGATTAGCAGCTAGCAGAACTATCCCATTACTATGCTACCCACTCAATTCAGCTTTGATATCTCCCAGATATCAACCCTGCACTTCCCAGAGCAGTTAGATGGAGGCTGGGATAATTTGGAAAAACTCTATTTGAAGTACCCTGCAAGCCCTAGCAGCAGCATCCCCATTCCAGGCAGCGGAGCCTGAGCAGACATGTCTTGCTTGCACGTCTGCATCCCACAGAAATGCGCTGCCTACTGATTTGTGGCTGGGGAGGATGTTTCAAAGGAAACCTTGAGCAAATGGCTGGAAGAAGCCTCCCTGGTAAGAGCCAAGCATGCAGTGCTGGGTTTTAATGGTGGGCCAGCATGGTTCCCGTGGCTGCCAGCGCCTGCCACACACTGGCACTGGTTTAACCACAGCGTCACCGCCCCAGCGCGTGGTCACACCAGTGCCCCTCATCATGAGCACCTTACCACAGCCAGGGTGCCCAGGGCTGATCCAGAAAGGGATCGTGGGCTGGGGGGAAGGGAAAGGAGATGCACAGACAGACATGTGCCTAAGAGCACAGAGGGAGCTGTGGTTAAGGGAGGAATGTGGCCCAGCTCAGCCAAGAGGACCAATGTTAATCACAGCCAATTTCTCCAGCACAAAGCAGGACTCGGAGACATTGCAGTTCCCTCTATCTTTTATGCCATGGCTATAAATAGTTTGATGCAAGGCTACCATTATGTCTGACACATGAGGGAATGTGGAAAAAAGAAAAAAACCCACACCATACATACATACCCCAAGCCAAAACTGTGTTTCCCTATATAGATAGCATTCAAGAATGCAATATTTAATGAAATAAAATAAGCTGAGGCAGCAGACACACTCTGGTAGTTCCTACTTCTATGCAGTAGAGACACATAGCAGGAAGAGCCTGCATGCAGGCTCTGGGAATCAGCAGCTGAGCTGGACACTTTGCAAGAGGATTGGTATTATCAAACACTTCCCAACATTTTAGTGTTGAAGAACATACTGCAAAACCCACAAATAACTTCCCAAGGATCTGATACTCATGTTTTTTACTCCTTATAATATTTTTCTATGACATGTGTTTTCTGAACTAACATGGCACTCTGCTGATGTGGGCTAAAAGGTTTTTATCCCCAAGAAAACCAACAAGACAATGTGATGTGTACCAGATGTTCTTGAAGGTATAGAAGTCTGCAAGCATGTTTGATTTCTCCATAATGTGCTTTAGAAAGGAAACCAGCAAGGCTGCAGTTTACAGGAAAACTTAATTGTCTTTACTGGCCTAATAGAAAGAGCTGAAAGAAAGGACCCCTCATTTTGAGGGTCCCCTCCTCACACCTTGGAAACACTATGCACATTGAGAACTACTTTCAAATGAACAGCCTGTTCCTTCTCAAAGTATCCCAGTGTGAAACTGTAATCCTGCCATTTCAGAATAACAGAGAGGCCACATCGCTTCCTTGAACTCAAAGGCTGCTCTGCAGTAGCCACAAGCAACTACAGCTTGTTGCACAGCAAGTAAAACTACCAAAATTACCATCTGACTTCTGGCAAAGACAACTCCTATTGGAGACTGAATTATTTCTGTCCTCCCCCATAACTGGGGAAAAGTGAATTAAGAAAAAAAAAGTTAGAATAAGGAAATCAGGAGGAGTGACTACCAAGTTCTGAAGCTGCAGCTGAGCCTATCTTGCCATGGCTAAAGGAAAGAGAGCTGTTGTTGCTTACCTCTGGCCAACAGCATTTTTGATGAGGGAAGCCTGGGCGCCTTGCTCCTGACCTTTGCAGTTTCACAGTGAGCAGCCATCCCTGCAAATGGCAGTGCAGCAGCTACACAAACCTCAGCCCTGTGCTCAGCCCGGGAGCAAAGCCTCCATGCAGCTGCCCTGCCTTCCCTGCCTCCCTCCCCACCACCTACTGCCTGGGGAAGCAGCCCTCCAGGAGAGTGGCTGGGGTTCTCCCCAGTCTGGGTGCAGGAACAAGGAGGAGGGGAGAGGGGATCATGAGGAAAATAAAGAAGCCAAGATAACAGCAGTCCCTCATGGCTCCCTATTGGAAATGCCTTGTCCCATCTCCCTGCCGAGATGGGGATCAGCAG
>NW_008654888.1:15216-21722 GCF_000695815.1 Acanthisitta chloris
TCACCCTCTGCTGGAGCAGAGCTCTGCATCCACCCATCACAGCTCCTCAGCCTTACCAGCTCCCTCCACCCCCAGACCAGCAGTGCAGGTACATTTCCTCTGTTCCGGCCTCTCTCAGTGAAACTGACTTTTTTCAGTGGTTCCAGAACCCTGTCCGAGGAAATGAGTAGATCCCGAGAGGCGAAGGCCATCAGCGGTCCCTGCAATGGCCATGGCTTATTATCAAAAACATCACATTTAGCTGGAAAGGAATTCTTACTGTGCCTTCAGGGGAAGGGGCGAGGGTCAGAAAGCACAGATACACCACAACACCGAGTTTTATAATGGGGGATTTCCAACACACAAAATAAAGAAACCAGTCCTGAGAGTCAAAAGGGAAAAGAATATTAAAAAAAAAAATTAAGTCATGAGAGGTTGTTTAGGAAATCTTAAAGTGACAGAGCATGCAGGGCTCCCACAAATGATGGCACAGTGATGCTGCCTGGCCAAGAGGACAGGCTCAGGGGACAATATAGGTCATCACACTGCAGGTATTAGCTGTGGGTGCAACAGCTTGCAAGGGCCTCTGTGAATCAGAGGCATCAAACACACACACTACAAAACCACAGTCTCTGTCCAAATCTCTCTACAACCTCAATAATCCTTCAGAAAATGAAAAGATAATCCTGGAGGAGGCGATATAAAGGAATATAAATTACTGACAGTAGGGAACACATTTATATGAGGATGGCTGTCATGAAACTGGGACAGTAGGTGGCCAAGATAAACAAAACAAAGCCCAGAAAACATATGGCATTTTCAGTTTATCAAAACCAGAAAACCTCTGGGGGAATCATTTAGTTGATTGGGATACCAGCAAGTAGGGACAGGGACACTGCAGAAAAGCTACACAGGCAAGCAGATGCTTTTTTTTCTAGCACAGGATGCTGAGGAGATTCCCCAGTATTTAATGTTGTTTAACCTGAAGGGAAAAAAAGAGGGTGCTCAATCAGGTGAGATGGGGAAAGTGACATTAGAGCAGAAAGTCAGCTGGGCACCATGAACTATACCCAGGGATTTTGAAGGAATTGGGAAATGGCTGGTTGACATATAAAGAGATGTACTCTCTCAATCAAATCAGCTGCACTACCAGCTGCCAGAGGGCTGCAAGTATTGTAAGGAACTTTTTCTGACACGTGTTGCTAAGGCAGGAGCAGTGTGTGGCTACCTGACATGGCAGAGAGGCAATCCCCAGAGCTCCCCATCAGGCAGGCTATCTGGAGACCCACAGATGACAGGGCACACCTTGTGCTTCCCCAAAGCCTCTGTGCCAGGAGCAAGTCAAAAAGTGAGACAAGGCACATGAGCTAAAGAGCCAGCAGCACTCCAGGACATGTAAGACACAGAGTTGTCACACCATGGGCGGTGGAAAAGGGATGTCTAGAGGAAACCAAGGTATTTCAGGCCCTGCACATCTGATCATCTCTCTGCCACCCTCACAGCCACTGCATCTTCCCCCTGGATGGACTGAGCTCCCTTTGCAGAGCATTCCTACCCACTCCTCAGCAGGTTGGTGGGTATGAGTAGCACAAAGCCTCCCCCAGCTTCGATGCAAGCAACTCCTTTCCCCCTGCCCACGCAAACTCACATGTTGATCCAGGTCCCTTTCTAGAATGGTCTCCTCGTGTGTTCAAGCTGCCATTACCCACAACACCTCGAACCCCGAGGTCTAATCTTGTCCCACAGCTGGCAGCTTCCACTCTCATGTTACTTAAATCTAGGCAGCCAGCTGGAAAATCAGCAAGCCCCCTCCATCACCTTCCCTGGGCAAACACTAACAAAATCACTTCACTCTTTGCAGGACAGAGAAGTCACAGGTCACTCAAAATTCATCTGGCTGGAAAGCACCAGGAGGTCAGGCAAGACTGTGTCCTGACAAATGCAATGCATGCAGGCTTGTAGGAAAACCAACGGGGGCTGTATTTTCAAGAGCAGTAAATTAAGTGGCACAGCTGACCAATGAGCCGAGTAATGGTGCTGAGGGTTCATTAAGGAAAGCTCCGGCTCCAGATGCAAAAGCAGTCATTAAAAACCAAGAAGCAAACATGAGTGTGAGGTGGCAAAATGGATGGGTGGAAATGTAGCAGTAATGTCACCACCTGAGATAATACATTCAGTTCCAGTCACCTTAAATAAAAACAGATGGAGCTGAAACAAAGGGGATGGGCCTAAAGATGGGTGATAAGTCACATGGAAGTGTAAAGAGAGACAGACTGCAGAAACTTCATGCTGAGTTTACAGAGCAGATAGATAGAAGGGGATGCCAGAGAAAGACACGGTACAATCAGGAGGTTCTTTTTGTGTGCTTTCATAAAACTAGATGAGAGGAAGTTCAAAGGTGACTGAGATTGAAAAGTAACTAATTTTAAAACTCATAAAAGGAAAAACTCCAACCATACAGACATTAAATGCTGCTTCTGGGGAAAGTGAGAGCATTGATCTGAGGAGCCTCATTTCTCTTCTTTCTCAAATGTCTCTGCTTTGTTTCTGTGCAGTACCCACCACATTATGCCTTAGCAGACCTTAGGCAGAGGAATCCAGTAGCAAAGGGTTGGTTTTTTTAGCAGTGTCTTTTTAAGACACCTCTTAATCATTCAAACCTTACGTAAGAGTAAGGGGAGCCCAGGACAAGCCATAAACACCATTTAGTTGTGCAAAGCTGAAGTTGTAAACAAGGGTGTATAAAGTCACTACAAGGAATCAACCATGGACCTGCTGCAGAGTAGTTCAAGTAGCTCTGCCCATTTTTTCCTCACTCTTTAATGACTAAAAAGAACAGCATCTCTTCTTTGGATGTGCTGGCTTGAATATCAGTGTGCATCCTACACAAATGGCAATTTCAAAAAGCAGCTCAGAATCAGAACTGGCTGTGGCAATGAGGTTAGAAAGAGACACTCCCTCTGTCTCAGCATCCCCTTGAGTGGGGCTCTTGGTCCATGGTGTCACTTAGCTGGGCCTTGGAGGATGAACAGAACTTCTAGCACGGGGAACTGGAGAATGTTTCTTCAGCTCCAATTTCCCTCCCTCCACATCCCAAAATCTCACATGAAAACAAGGAAGAACTAAAATATGGATGAAGAACAACATTGGTGGTCTGTCAAAAAGCACAATCAAACCATTTCTGTGGGCACTGTGCTCATTACCCCTAGTGTGCCAACTCAGGCCAACCTATGCCAAACCCCTTTAGCTTCAGCAAGGCACTGTCAGCAGGATGTGCAGAAGCCCAACTGTGCGTTCACCCTGCAGATCTCTGACGTTTTCCAACTGCTAACACACTTATTTTCTCAGCTTTAGCCTAAGTTTCCAAATAAACTTTGCTACTGAGGAAGCACGAAAGTAGATCCAAACTGCTCCTGCACAGCAGAATCATAGATACACAAAACCCTCCCTTGTTGCACAAGTCACAATATTAAATCAAAATTTTTATTCAGCATTTGCGGGAAGTGAGGGGAAGGACAAAAACATTCTGCAGCAAAGGCAGAGGCAACAAAGGCAACCGAATGCTGCCAGCTTAACCTGATATTGCCAGTCACAGCTCCAATGTAAAGCTAAAGCAGCTGATCTGCAAACTTAATAGTGGCATCATTCGATTCTTCCCCTTGAACTTTGCATGTGTTTGCGAACAAGCAGAAGCACACAAAGCTCATGGGGAGCAGGAAGGGAGAAGGCAGACAGAATGTGCATTATCAAAATACCTTGAGAGCAGTTCTTGGAAATGTGCAGCCTGCAAGCCTGTATCAGACACTCATTTCCTGTGAAGTGCACACAGGCCTTTTCATTTCTCCACCAAGCAGGACGAAAATAAGGGGCAGCTCTAAAGTCTCCAAAGACAACAAAACCCCAGTGTTTAGCCATTTTACTAAAGCTGAATTTACATTTTGTAGTATTAAATAGCTACTGAACAGAAGTATTGATTCCCAGAAGTTTAAAAAGTAGGACTTTCTACACCTCTCACTTCTAAATCTTAACTTGAAACCTTGCACTTGGTTGGGGGCAGGGAGGGGGAATGAATTTCACTCGAGTCATTTTGACCACTTACTAACACAAAGTCACCAAATCCTGCTACATCAAACACCACAGCACCTTTTTTTTTTCTAAGGTTGAGACCGACTTCAGCAAAACGGTGAGATAATAAATACCTTACTGAGGCAGGAGGCTGCAGGACAAACACAAACCAGATGAGCAGGTAGTAATGAAGTAGACTGACAGGATAGAAGGGGGTAAGTTGATATCATGCCTGCCTTCTGCCTCTACTTACATGTAATCAAGGGTCTAATTAATGTTGCATTATTTTAAATAAATATATTATGCCTCCTAATGACGTACACACTTACTACTTTTACTGTGTAAAAAGATATCATCCCTGTACGGCATACTCAGCTCTTGCACCATCCACATTTTCATTCAGAGGAAGAGATGCAGGTGCCCACCTCTCCCAGCTTCCAAGCTTTTGGGAAGCACCACTAGCCAAAGTGTGCAGTGGCATGGAATATGGTATGGCTCAGACACACACCACCTCCCCACAGCTTCTATTAATGTAACCACAGCATCAACCCAACCCAAATGATGTCAGATATAAGCATTGGCACTATCTGTTTATTGCTGACCAAACAAAGGTTGGAGAAACCAGAACAGAGAAGCCTGTGGGTGGTAGGGGGACATGAGGGTGGCAAGGAGCTGCAGGGAAAGACTTGGAGAAAAGAGCGAAACATTCCCAGTGGGGACAGAAAGAGGAACAAGGGAAGAAACACAGCTCCAAAGGCACATTTTCTCCTTTGTTTCTCAGCAATGCAACCACAGTATTAGTGACAGCAACTAAGAATTTACACCACCCAACTCCAGCTCTATCCTTGCACAAATCGACCACCAGCTTCACAGAAATCCCATCTGGACTGAGGAGGGCAAAAGGCAATGTCTGCATGTTTGAAGCTGTCATCTGGAAACTGAATTTGGCCCTCTCTGAGCAGGCACAGCAGGGGCAGGGACACACACTTCGGGGGATCTGAAGAAGCTCAGCCTTTCCCTGGTGCTCCTTTATGCCAGTTGTTGGGGACCCCAGCACAGTTTACCTGTGACTTCCAACACAATCTGACAGAAAACCCATGTTGGCTCTCAACCCCACTATGTGCAAGTAAGCGATAAGCAAGCCAGGTTATTGAAGGACATACAACATCCTGAACAACATCCTTGTTAGGAGCACAGAAATAACAAAGGCCCAGATGCCAATCTAGCTCAGGAGAAGATGGGAACCTCTGTGGGAGGTTGGCATCCCAGTAATCCTGTGGGTGTGTGCCCAAAAGCCTTCCACTCTGAAAGGAACAAGAATCTGTACTTCAACAATTTAAATCACACACCCAGCAGAATCGCTCATGAACACAGAAACAAAGCTTGGCTTCATCTGCAGCAACTGGCCACATCTCGTTGTAACTTGATTCAACCAAGACCAACATTGCATGATAATACAGCCTCAGTCTCACAAACTTCTGTGCATGTGCATAATTTTTAAGCACATGACCATAGCCCTGCTGTGACTGAATGGGCCATTTGACATTCATGCAGCATCCAAACTGCAGTTGCAATTGTTTGGAGCAAGAAGATATGCCTGCGTACCCTCTTATGGACACAGTTGATAGAGAATCAAACATCAGAAAACTAGTTATTTCTGATTCCACCCCATTTTACACAGCTGAGTGTGGTCAACATGTGACTGGGTTTTTCGTTTAAGTTCTCTGAGAGCTGTAAGGACTAGAACTAGCAAATGGCACTGTCTGGACCACAGTCCTAAATAGCAGCTTGCTAACAATACACTTTACCCTCAACTTTCCAGAACAATGGTCAAGCCACATCCCTCTCCTTCACCATGCAGGAGAATTAAAAAGCCAAGGACATTAATTTAACATTCCTGAGTTTCAGTTACCTCCAGAGTTCATCCAGATCCTGTTTCCAGGCTTCTACTAAGCAGGAAGGAATACACACTTAAACTAGATATTTCTTTTTAAAGATAAAAAAGATCCTAAGAGTAGCATGAGCTGAGGTTTTACGTGGTAACCATTCCAAAATTCTCAGTAAGAGCGTGTGTGTTTGTGGGAAAAAGTGAGTAGCGGATCCTGCATGGCTGCGAGCACCATGACTCAGACTGCATAAAGAAGGAGGTTTTAGTGATAACCTTTGCCGACGAGGCTTTTCATGGGCACTGATCTTCTGAGAAAAGGCAGGTGTGAGGCTGCGTTCTGACTGTGCCAGGTCTGGAGGATGGTGAGTTCCTCTGACTTTCAAGGCAACCCCAACGGGCACGTACGCCCCTGGTTCAGTTACCCACTTCCCTGTAACGCCTTCGGCTCTGGCAGGCAGCTCGCTTTTCCAGCTAGGGCTCATTCTAACACCCTGTGCGCCGCTTCTCCAGTGCTTTAAGTCAAAGGAAAGAAGCGGTGTGAAGACCAGGTCACCCGGACCCGTGTGGCAGTTTC
>NW_008654888.1:21760-21961 GCF_000695815.1 Acanthisitta chloris
AGCTTTCACTTAAAAAAAAAGCATCTCCCTGCCCAGATGCTCTGGAGAACACCTTGACGGCAGGACAAGCACCACGGAGCCTCCTAGGCTGCTCCTAGCACACCACCACCACCCCAGCACGGCACATGGCTCCCTCCAGGGCCGGCGATCAGCAACCCGAATCCCCCCTCGCCCCTCGGGGATGGCACCCCAGCACGCCCC
>NW_008654889.1:0-11289 GCF_000695815.1 Acanthisitta chloris
CCAGCACCCAGACACAGCCCATGCAGGGCACAGGGTGCCCTGAGAGCACAGAGACTTGTTCCCCAGCGACACAGGGGATTGTTTTGAGAGTGATGCAAACTCACTCTACGACCACAGTGAAAACCTCACTGAGTTACTTAAAAACACACATTTCAAATCCCATGGAATGATTCAAAACACATATTTCAAATCTCATGGAATTGCCATCTGCCCAGGGAGGCTGTGGCTACCCCAACCCTGGCAGTGTTCACAGCCAGGTTGGCTAAAGCCTTGAGCAACCTGCTCTGGTGGGAGGTGTCCCTGCCCAGGGCAGGGGGTTGGGGCTGGATGATCTCTCAGCTCCATCCCAACCCGTTAACAATCTCTGATTCTACTCTAAAACACGTATTTAAAATCCCATTGAATCATTCTAAAACACACTTAAAATCTCATTCAATTCTTCTAGCAATACAGAAATCTAGATATCACCTCCCATTCATCTCTGGTTTCACTGTGCACTGCAACTCTAGACCTAACTGCTATAAAGGGCAATAAAGGGCACCCAGACACTTAGCTCTTGCATGAGGCTTTGAAAGCTCTAAGAGAAGCACCAAATCAAGTCTGAACTTTCTATCTGTGGAATTTATTGGTATGCTGTTTCCCTTTATGCTCACTTTATCCCCTTCTGGATTGATGATAATGACTCCATTCAGCTGGTTCTGTAGTTGGAGGTAATTCTGGCTGTCTGATGAAGGGCTAACAGAACTCTGACACTGCTTCAAGTATTGCACCTCTCAGAGGCAGCAGAAGGGTGTGTTAGATTGCCTCTCTGTAGTGTGTACATGCAGTAGCAGCACAAAATTCAACTAGTTAAACAGACAAACTTGTAAGTGAAAGCATTAAGTAATGATTCCAAGGACTGCTGGAACAAGCTCTGTCTAGGGCAGCAGCTGAAATCCAAAAAGTTGATCTTGACAGAACATCATGATGACAAATGATGATCATTTCTGCCTTAAACAAGCTAAAATCCTGAATTCCAGTGGAAATAGGAACACGTTTAGCTTTTGACAACCTTTACACACTGAAAACCTTTTTCAGTGTGTAGGAAAATAGGACAGCTAGCAGGAAATGTAGTTTTTGCATCCATATTCATACTCACATAAAATGCTTTCACATTAAAACCATGCCACAGCTACATATTTTGTTTATTCTGCTTCACCTTTCAGCTTATGCTGCAGAAGACACCTGGTACTCCCTCAGTGCTGATTCTGTACAATAAATCCTCCCACAAACACTCCACTAAGGCTGCACACAGAGTTTCACATTTGGAGAGCACTCTGCAAATACTAATTAAGCCTCATAACTGCCATGTGCAAACAGCAGCATGGTTATCCCATTGTGCAGGGAAGGGAACATGGGCCATTGAAAACTGCCTTTCCTGGCAAATTTCAAAGGTGGAAATTACCAGGAGAGGCAGAATTTCTCAGCTTGTGGTCAAATGCCATGCAGCTCCCTCTCTTCCTAACATCCTTAAAAGAATAAATCAATTTACAATCTCCTAGAATTTCCCAGCTGCATTGTCTCAGAGGCAGAGGGACGAGCTGCATACATCAGAATCTGCCTGTGTTAGTCACTTACAATTAACATTTCTCCCTTCCTCACTACCCAGATGTCTGACTGGAAAAAATTATTCATATTACTCTCCCCAAGGTCCACCCACAGCTCCAACTGATTCGACTGATGCCATCAGAATGAGCTGCCACAGACCACAGACTTTGTTAACGTTCACTGCTCTGAACACCCTTCCACTTTCCCACACAGTTGCACATACATTTGGATGCTGAAACTCCTGCAGCCTCTGGCTGGTTTCGTGCAGCTCATTTCAGAGCTTCACTGCTGTGGTTTGCACAGCTCACTTTCTGAAGCTTTAGCCTGAAATCAGCACAGACATGTTTGTATTTCTCCTCAAATGAAAGCTGAGCTTCCAGATCTAAGCCAGGGTGGAATGGGAATGCCTGTTTGCTAAACCTCCACACTGAGCCCCACTCAGCCTGGGCAGACACAGAGCTGTGGAAGGCACAAGTCACCTGAGCAGTGTTCTGTTCCTGTGCTGCAGAGTCAGCCCACACCTGAGGGCTCTCCTCTTTCAAGTCCATCTCCTCCCTGCCAGGGTGCTCCATGGGGAGAGAGGTCTACTGGAGGAATGTCCGTCTGAAGAGATTCATCTGTTCACTGTGTCTCTGCTTCCAGAAGACAAGGTGATCTTCAGCAACATGGCTACAAAAAAAAAACAGAAACAGAGGACAGAGACATTAAAACCACTGTGCCACACAGAATGGAGGTATGAGGAGTTTATTATCCCCAGCCACCACACTGCGGTAACACATAGAGCAAAGCAGGGTTGGCTATAGAACATGTGCATTCTCACTGAGCAGGTCCTGCTGTGTGACACTTGCCATGTTCCATTAAGGAGCAAACAAGTCAACCATTGCTAGGGTTGCACAGAAAGACTACACTGAACCCTTCCTGCATGTGTTTCCTTGGCCACAGGCAGTCCACAAACATCCTTCATGCTGTCCTTCTGGCACCTAAGGGCCTAGAAATCAATAAACAAAGCAAAAAATGGACTGTAGGCTTCCAACAAGAAAGATGCATCACCAGTTTCTCAGTTTGCCTGAAAGAGGTTTTGTTTGAGCCCCACCAGGTTTTCCAGGCAGCTTCCACCTTGGATGGAACCACAGCCTGGGTGGCACAAGGTAGTCTTAGAATAGGCAACTTGGAATAAAAGAACAATGAAACTTCAACTCTAATTCACACAAGCCCAAAGATCCTGACAAATTGCTTCCAACTTGGTTTTATTGACCTCTCACAATTTTATTGGGGCCTCTCAATCTGCCGTGGGGATCCCAGGAGTGTAATTTACAGCTCTGCTGATTGGTTTAGTCGCTGTTTCTGCCCCTTCCCAATCCTTCCTCTCTAATGTCATATTAAATCACAGGCCCAGGAATTAGCATGAGGCTGAGCCCATTTCATTTCCCAGCTACTGCAATTAACTTTATTTTACACCCAGTGCCTCTCTGGGCTGATCCAATGCCAGTGCCTGTCTGTGCTGGGGGAAGAAAGCAGAAGGCTCCTTGCTGACACTTTCATTCATTTGCATTTTAAATGCAAATTATTTTAGTCATCATTTATCCCCATAAATGCTAGCATTTGGCTTGTCATTGGCAAACTGAAAAATAGATAAGGAGGGGTAAAAAAAGCAGCAGGCACTTTCTGCCTCCTGCTAATTTTGCCAACAAGGAATAAGCTGTGCAGACCTGAGCACTGACTGTACCACGGTCCTGGCCAGCAGGGATAAATCAAGAGGACAGGCAAGTCTCAGACTAACGTCACTGAACTGTGTGCTGGAAGGAAAAAGTCATCTTACTTCCATATATACAAAGCAAAAAAGGTGAGAAAGATATTTCTGGGCATTGCTAGACAGCAAGTCATGCTGATATTGGTGACTGGAGTTCCCATGTGCTGTCTCACGCTCCCCACACACAGACACTGGGGAGCTGTTCCCACTGCCTACCAGAGCCAACACCTTAGCTTATGGGAATAAAGGAACAGAAATCTTATCTCCATTAATACTGCTTGCTACAAAACATGCAGAAAAACACCAAGGAGACAAATTAAACAGAAATCCATGTACTAAGTTCCTCCTCAGGTCAGGAGGGACATTGAGGTGCTGGAGCAGGTCCAGAGAAGAGCAACGAGGCTGGGGAAGGGACTGGAGCACAAGTGCCATGAGGAGAGGCTGAGGGAGCTGGGGGTGTTCAGCCTGGAGAAGAGGAGGCTCAGGGGAGACCTTAGCACCCTCTCCAACTCCCTGACAGGAGGCTGGAGTCAGGTGGGGGTTGGTCTCTTCTCCCAGGCAACCAGCAGCAGGACAAGAGGACACAGACTCAAGCTCTGCCAGGGGAGGGTTAGGTTGGATATTAGGAAGAGATTTTTTACAGAGAGAGTGCTCAGGCTTTGGAATGTGCTGCCCAGGGAGGTGGTGGATTCACCATCCCTGGAGGTTTTCAAGCTGAGACTGGATGTGGCACTTAGTGCCATGGGCTAGTGACCACAGTAGGGTTGGACTGGATGATCTTGGAGGTCCCTTCTAACCAGGTTGATTCTATGATTCTAAGTGCAATTAGCTTGGGATCTCGTTAGTACAAATAACTGCAGCAAACAATTAGGACTGATAAACCCAGGATGAGAGGACATAGTTTTCAACTGTGCCAGGGGAAGTTCAGGTTGGATATTAGGAAGAATTTCTCCCCAGGAAGGGTGATCAGGCACTAAAATGTGCTGCCCATGGAGGTGGTGGATTCACCATCCCTGGAGGTGTTTAAGGTCAGACTGGACATGGCACTCAGTGCCATGGTGGTATTAGGGCACAGGCTGAACTTGATCTCAGAGATCTTTTCCAGCCTGACTGTGATTCTTAGTCTCCAAGTGTGGAAATCCACGGCCATTTACAGATACAATCAGCTGTTTACACACTCCAGCACACACAAGCTCTGATCTATGGACGAGTATCACCCACCCCTGCATAGCACCTTCCATCCAGCTACTTATTATGCTATTAAGGTTTAATTCAGGGATTTTCTCCTACCTAATCCTTTCTCTGACCTCCATCACTCATTTAATCAGGTATATGATCCCCATCGTATGCTCCTGTGAAATGTGACAGGAACACACTCTGAACAACTCCTCTGTAAAATTTAACACCTCTCCTGTTGATACCCTTTGGCTGGTTTACCCCAAACAGCTCTTATCCTTGACTGTCATTATTAATCAACAGCCAATTAAGGTAATTGCACTAACCATAGCCAGTAGTTTAATCAATTACTGAATTGCTTAGAAAAATAAAAATAAACACTAGAGGTTTCAATTTGGGGTAGGAAAAAATATAATTACCCTGCTAAAAAGAAGGTAATTAAATGAACCAGGGAGCGAAATAAGGGAAAGGCACAGTTCTGGCTAATTCCACAGTGTGCAACAAGTAGCAGAATTTTTGGCTGACCTTCCCCACCAGCAGACTTTGAAGGTCTGAAGGAAGATGCTGACTCACTCCTGCAGACTCACTTTGGCACAGAGAACTCACAACTTGAGTGCAAAGGAGAGAAAAGGGTTCAGACAGGGTCTTTAATAGACAAAACTGGGCATTAAGATTCATCTCCGAAAAATCCAGTACTAAAAAGCTAGAAAGGAAAGCAGAAGACAGTCATTTCAAGTCTTCCATGGTTCTAAAAGTTAACACTAATGTCAAGTCTCAGGGAAAAAAAGCAAAGCAGAGCCAAAGTCAGTAGCTCAGTGGTGCAGTTTCTATAAACAGTTCTGTTATTGCTGTTCTGCACAGAAATGAAAATAATAAACAGCTCAGCCCAGCCAATTGTGCAGCAATAACACAGAAAATTAGGAGCTGCAGGATCTGCTGATGCTTTCAACTTCTGTACTTCCAAATGCATCCCAGGACCTGCCTGTGGTGTGCATGCCGACCACGGTCTGGATCTCCATGAATTCCCTCAGTACTCCTATCTTCAGCACACACTGAAAAGCACATTTCCCCCAGACTGTGGATGTGCTGAGCGGGAACTCGGTGCAGGAGCAGACAAGCTCCTCCCAGAGAGGTCCCAAGGACAGACAGGAAGGAAGGCAGGATGATGTCTGGCTGTGGAACAAGCCCTGCAGTCAAGGTCAGGAGCTGAAAACCTTGATCTGGCCTGAAGACACTGACACCAGAACTGCCTGGAAACACCAACACCTGAGCGAGTGTTCCAACACTGGTAACAGTAAAGACCAAACCAACTTTGCTCAGTTGTCCTGCACAGGCTGCTCCCCCTCATTAATCCTGCATGATCTGTTTGTTCTCCAAACCCCCTCTCAGTGCCCATCACAGCTCTGACACTGACAGCTGCAGCACCTCAAGACTTTAGCCACGTCCCTGAGCTCTTCTCTCTGCTTTGTTGGCTTTTTTAGCAGAATAAACACGAAACTTTGTGCACAAGCATTGCCAAACAGCTGGCATACGGGGAGCTCTCTCTGCTTGTCTCTGCTTGCTCTCTGCACTGTTTGCCCACGGATTAGCCTTTGCAACTGTTGATTTTTCTCACCATATCTCACACACATCAGGCGTTTTCAGACAAGCTAAATAAACACCGAGGCAAACGCCTCAGTGGGAATTTCTGGGGCACACACACACACATTATGAGACATATCACCCACACTTCTGTCAGCACCCCAATGTCTCCATCCAACCTGACGAGCAGTACACAATGGGAGAAGCAATGCCAATGTGAGGTATTAAACCAAAGACAGCATTTTCCTCCCCAAAACAGCAGGTGTGCCTCCCCCAGCCCGTGCAGGGTGGTGACACAAGCAACGCTAATGGGTATAAATATAACCCAGTCTCACTGCAGCACGGCAGGGTGGTGAGACAAGACAACGTGAACCAAGAACCTGCACAGCTCCCTTGACTTTGAAATATCTCCTCCGGTGGAAGGAGCTCCTCCAGCTCATTCTGACCTGTCTGCTGAAGCCCTTGAGCTCCCCGTGCTCTGCCCACGTTTCTCACAGGTAGAAGCACACTCAGAGTGAAGAGTCAACAGTCAACACTGTTGCATCACTGCACTTCTCTCTTGGGGAGTCTGATCCCTGCAGGCACAACCTGGTGCTAACCACAGTTGGAAAGCATCTGACGTGGAGTGATTGGCACATGGTGTGACTCTCGGGGATGTGCTATGCAGGGCCAGGAGTTGGACTTGATGATCCTCATGGATCCCCTCCAACTCTGAATATTCTGTGATTCTCCAGGGCAGTGGTCAGGGCCCCAAGCCTGACAGAGCTCAAGGAGTGTGTGGACAATGCTCTCAGGCACAGGGTGCATTGTTGGGGTGTCTGTGCAGGGACAGGAGTTGGACTGATGATCCTTGTGGGTCCCTTCCAGCCCAGGATTTTCTATGACTCTGTGACTTTGACCTGGAGCAGGGTGAGCAGGCACACAGGGCAGGATGAGCACCCTCCCACATGGCCTTGCATCCATAACATCCACCTCTCTGCCTCACCAGGGAGAATGCAAGTAAATCAACCACCTCTTCAAGACAAAACAGGTTCGTGTCAGTACAACATTCGCATTTACCTTCTTTTTCAACACCTGCTGGTGTCAGACTTGTCCTCTCCCTCTTTGTTTTTTGCCTTTTACATCCAATTCAGAGCACCTCATTAACAGCAAAGCTTCTCCTCTGCAGCTCCTTTGTCTCATTGTCGAAATGGTTCTTCATCCTTTTTGGAAATCTCACTTGAAATCTCCTTTTGACCTCTATGACATTCCCCAACCCCTCTCTCCTATTTCTGCAGGAGGTTGTTTTCCCTGAAGTTGTTATTAAATCAGCAGCTTCCCTGTGTACTGCATTCAGCTCCAGAGGGTGGGAAAGCACTGCTCAGGGGCAAAGTGCCTCATCATTCCCTCTCCAACAGCAATGTTCTCATTAGCTTTGCTGCCCTCAGCAGAAGACACCGCAGCCATCACAGCACCCATCCATGGCACCTCACAGGTGCATCTGTGACCCCCCCAAACACTTAGGGAATGGGAGTGGATGGTGCTGTAAGATAAAACCACTAACACAAAGTCACTGCTGGTTTGTGTTTGGCCTCTAAGCGTTTTTGACACAAGTTGAACCCAGGGAGCTCACCCAGGGCTTCAAAGGGAAGCTCAGCTCTGAAATGCAGAGAAAAGCACCACCAAAAAGAAATAACACCAGTAAGCATATTTTCTTGGCAAACCTGCTGTTAAGGAATGACAATTTCTTTCACTGCTGCGACTACACAAGAAGATACACAGAGCAAATCTCTGGGGACTTCATCTGCAGCAACCTCTGCACTGAGGACGTTCTGCTGAGAAAGCACTTGAGCTAGTGACTGCCAAACACATCTTTGTCCCTACTCTGGGGTGAGAGCAATGGGGGGAATATTAAAGCTGAGCGAGGGGGAAAGTCCAGCTCCCTGCTCAGGGAGCCACAAAGCCACTGCAGTCTCTCAAATGAGAACCCACTTTACAATAATGGTGCTTAAAGCAGCTAATGTGATTTACTCCCTGGTGTAGGAGAGGATTGCTACAGCCTGGGGCTCCCTGCAGCAGTCACAGCAGGGGCTGTTAGCTTAATCCTTGCAGGGCTGAGCTCACTGGCCACTCTCTGCCACCCCCAGCCACCTGCAAGGGCAGAGAGACTGGTACAAAAGGGGTTTTACAACTGTGGGTCTTCCTCCAGCTTTTAATACGAAAATGATTTATTATGCTCAAAAGGAACATCACATGTGTCTGCAAAAAGCTCTATGCCACACTTAAGTTAATTACCCCAGCTTGCCTCGAAGGCAGAGCAGAGCATTTCCTGAGATCCCTTGGCAGGGACACACTTTGATTGCAGCAAGAAGGTTTCTAACCTCATTGAGGACTGAGTCACGACTGCCGTCTCCCCTCTGCATTCCATCCCTCACAGCCACACGCTGCTTCAAGGAACTCTGGCTCTGCTGCATCGTGCCTGAATGTTAACAATCAGGTAATATAGAAGCACAATATTTATGTTTTCCTAGTGAGTTAAAAATGGAAGTCATGCAGGAGGGCTGCGACAGCCAGGATTATTTATTCCCACAAAAGGAAAAATGGCTTCAATTTATTTAGCTGTGTAATAAACAGAAGAGCTCAAGCCAAACACCAACTCACTCCTTACTCCAATTGTGCATAATGAATCTATCTCTATTCATAACCTTGTGGCACATCCATCATCAAAGCAGCAACGAGCTGGAAGAGATCTCTCAGATCTCCAAGGCCAGTCCTCTGCCACCGTGTCCAAATGTGTCACAGTCCTTTCCTGACAAGGACAGTGCCCAGACAACATAGGTGACAGCAGGACAGTCTGATGCAACTATTCTCACTGCACGGGAAGTAGCTGAAAGTCCATTCCTACCACGGAATACAGGAGAAAATCCAGGATGTTAACAAGTTACTCAGAGATGTACTAGGAGATGTATGTCCCACCGCAGAGAGAGAGATGCTCTAGGGCATCTCTGTTGAGTCCTATTGTCATACCAATGTTTCTCACAGTATCTGTCCTTCTCTGAGTGGGCACAGAGACAAGCTCATTATGTTTCTGCATCTCTCCTTTAGTCACCTCCCTTCCCGTTTGCTCAAAATCTACATATCCACTGCAGCAACTGACTTCTGCCTCCCACCCTCAGCTTCCTGAATCCGTGACCACGTTCTTCCTCTTGTCCTTTCCCCAGTGTTCATCCTCTGAGGTCCCCGTGACACCATGGTCTGTTGTCCCACACACTGCAGTGCTCAGGCTCCAGCAGCTCGAGGCAGTGACCCTGTCCTCCTACACCATTTGGTGTGTAAATGACAGGAGGAGAAGTCTGATAAAGCAGGAAAACAGGGAAGACTATGTATTTAAAGCACAAGATGATAAAAAAGGAAAACAAATGTCTGGATCAATGTGTGCTACAGTGCTGCCCACGCTGCCTTCAGCAAGGCACTCTCAGGGATTACTGGAAGACAACAATTCCATACCAGCAGCACCACATCGCTCAGTTCCCCTCCAGCCTCCTCCTGCCATCGTTTTGGCTCCATCCTTTCCTCCTCCAGCAACTCTTCCCGAAGGAACTTGTCTCTTGGAGGGGGTTGTTGCTCCTCTCCCACCCTCCTGCACCTCTCCTCTCAATTAAATCACCTCCCAAGATTCAAAGGACAAACGACCTTGTTTATGCACATAAAAAACATACCTAAGGTCTCATTCTCTACAGCACCACAGGCCCCAGAACAAAGGGGCTATCTGCACCTTAAAGCAGGTGGGAACTGTTCCTTAGAGCCACTTCAGGGCCACAACACTTCTGTGTGCTCCACTAGCACCAAACACAAGTGACAAACAGACCTGATCTCATGTCTAAGTCAAAAGAGAACTCACCACCAGCAGTGAGTCCACCAGAATTCAGGGCACACAGCTGGCAGCAGCTGCTCAGGAACACACCAGAAGTGTGAATGTTGCCCCAGGAGAGCTCATCCAGGGATTTCTGTGCAGGAGTAAAGGTGCCACAGCAGAGCAGGCAACACCACAGGCCCTTTTCTCTCTAAAACCAGATTGCCAGTTATTCCATCAGACAATATTAATAACAATTGCATCAATCTCTCATCCTATTGCCAAGGCAATAAAGTTGTCTCGTTTCCAATGCCTCACACACAGCAGAAACATGAACATAGCAAAGTGCCAAAAACCATCACAATTGAGGAGATAACTTTGCCATTTAAGGACTGACTAGAGCAATACACCCTCCTGTATTTTTTCCCCTCGAAATGAAGGCATTGGGAGGCTCAAGACTGACAATTATTTTATTGTGCCCACAAAAGATGCACAGAATCCTCTTGTTAAATCAGCTGATGATTCATTAGCATCTCATCTTCTAACTGAAGGAAAATAACTGATTAAAAATACAACAGAAGAAAGCTGAAGTTTAGTAGATTTTTCTGTTCCTATTGAAACTCAAAAGAGAAACATTGACAGGCATTTTATACACTGATTTGTGTTTGTTCACTCCCTAAAGGCCTGTGGGAACCACAAATAGATCAGTGATACACTAGGCAGGTACCAAAAAGTGTGTCACAAATACTGACCCTTCGCTTCGCTGCCAGAACACGAAGCTCAGTAGTCCAAACCAGGTTTAAACTCTGATGCAGAGACCCTGCAAGAGCCTCCTGAGGCTCTGCAGAGAGCAGAGGTGACCACACACAGCTTGGAACATCTTGGACAGGGAAATAACCCTACAAAGTTGTCCCTTTGGGATGAGTAGCTCTGAGAAGCACAGCACCAGGATCTCCTTCTCCCATTCCAACCTAACCAACAAACTCCCATTAACCCATTTTAAGGGAACTGTGGCACAAGAAGTGGAACGAATCAACTCCACACCAAACCCCAGGCAGCAGCGACAGCTCCACCGGGACAAGGAGCCACGTGCTCAGGCACACCCTGGCCCACAGGGACAGGGCATGTGGCACACACGGCACCGAGTCCAGCGTGAGCTGCACCCCACAGCTTCCACCTGCTGCCACACAGGGCACACCCTGGCGCCTCAGGGGGTGGGGAAGGGACTGTTTGCCCTTCACAACAAGCCTGGGGGACACTCAGCCCCTCGGAAGCAGAAAGGGTCGCCCAGGGCAGGACCCCGCGGGGGCACAGCCCCTTCCCCAGCGTCCCCCGGGGGCAGAGTGCGCCCCACGCCCGACCC
>NW_008654890.1:0-19733 GCF_000695815.1 Acanthisitta chloris
TCATAATAACTCTTAAACCAGTAATTGCTAAGTGAAATATTATTATAACCGTTAATGTGTGTGCAGTTACACTGGCCATTATGCCATCTTTTTATATATTCTCATCACAGCAAGATGTAAATTAGGAAAAGAGTCTTTATGTTGATTGTATATTCCTCCCTCTGCTCTTTGCTGCATTTTGATCAATAAAGCTGTAACTTTTTGTAAAGGCATTCAATTATTTGAGAACAGTTTAAAAAAGCTAATTAGTTTGGTAGCTGGATGGTGACATTAATGCAATTCAGCAATTTCAACCAATTTTTCTAGGTCTGTGACTATGATGTCATAGCAATAGTTTGCTAAGTGACACAGATTTTGACACCTGCCTCACCCCATCTATATAATTTTGCACTAGGTATCACAGGTTGCATATGCAGCAGGCACTGAGGGAGTCTGATATCTGATGTGATAAAACTAAGCACTCATAAGAAGGTTCTTAAAACATATAATATATGTATATGAGAGAAACTGGAAATTATGCTATCCACCAGCCCTGGAAAATGTACAATTTTAAATAACTAGAAAACAGTAGCAGATGATCATAACTGAATTATCCTACGAAGAAAACAAAGTAGGTAAATATTTGTACAGTCTTTGTGGGCTTGGTAACAGTTTATTGTTTCTCATGATTTCTTGTGTCCATGCAGAAGTGTCTACAGTGTGGACAACATTATTCAGATTTTAAAAAAAAAAAAAAAACCAACAAAAAGTTTAAAAAAAAAACCAAACAACAAAAAACACAACACCAACCAAAGGCTGGTTACAGCCAGACTGATAAAAAGAACAAGAAGCCTCCTTGACACCTGTGCTATCCCTCAAGCTATAATGAAGTCCCAAAGGAAGGCAAGACACATGCAGGCACAATCTTTGTCTCACTAAAGCTCTATTAATGTGTGGAATTTTCAAAAAGAAGAGATTATATTCCTGAAGGGTCAAAAAATCTGTGTTTGTAGATAGGATTCGTAACTAGTAAGAATCTAGTTTTCCTTTTGTATCTTTAAAAGCAGTGTTCTGACTCTTACAAAAGCTTCCCTTCCCCCTCCCACCAAAGAAGAAGAAGCTACTCTCTTTAAAATGAAAATACTCAGTCTTTGAAGCACAGGAAAGGACTGATTCCTTCAGTCCATCACAGTGTAAATGGATCATAATGACAAAGATTTCCTAAAAAAGTGATAGATTCATTCTCCAGCTGGGAACACAGGGTCTTACTGCAGCTTAGCCAGGCTCCTTGATAAAAATAAATGAATAAATAGATAAATACATTTTAAAAGGCAATCGAGAAACCAAGAGGCAATAAAAACAAATAATTCCTCCCTCCCTCCTCTCTCCTTCCTCCTGACAGGCATTGTCTGACAAAATGGGGATTAATTCTTATCCTTTGGAGAGGCTAGTGTTTAGAATTTATTAAATTTTAATGACTGAGTTGTGAGGGGGTTTTAATATAATAAATCTCAGGCTGCTACTAGAAATACCCAAAAAATTAGAAGGGGTGCTCCTTATTTTCTACTGTGAAACCTGACAACTGGGCAAATCAATTGTTCATAAAGGTGAAAACAGCTCTAAGCTCTGGAGCATACAACTTTGGGAAGAAGAATGTCTACAAATCCTAGTCTAGAATATGCTGATCTTTCTGTTTCATTCCAACTGAGCATTAAGCAAATATTTTAAAAGCATAAAGTAATACTGCTTTATTTCATTTTAATTGGTTATTTCTAGACTTTTATCTTTCTTTGTGCCAGCTGGTTTTGCTACCCTTTTTTGTAGTCAGAAAAAAAGGCTAACAAAAATATTTTGAATGCAAGATCAAAGTTCAGAATAAATTCTGCCTAGCCACTGTCCAGTTTTCAGTTAGTAGATTACATATTTGACATACATTCATTCTTGCCTCCTTAGTCATGTTTTTTCTAGATATTCTAATATAGGTCTGATGAATTTATGCATAGTACTTTCCAATATAGTAATAACTCAGAAGGAATCTGTTACATATTTGATTATCCATTATGAATCAACACTGGAAATAGCATGATATTTCTGATATTTTTAATACATCTGTTGTCTGCATAATAAATAGTATTTTGCTTTAAAGAAACAAGTTATCCTATTTGCAATTCTATAGATATTAAGGGGGGAAAATTAGGGTTTTTTTTGGTTTGTTTGTTTGCTTTCAATACTTCTTTTTAATCTTGGCAAGTGTTGTAAGATGAAAAATCCTGACAGAAACTTCAGTCACATGATTATTTATTGATGTGTTTATCCTTCAAAGCCAAAAAAAATTCCTATTTCTAGGCTACTGCCTATGTGTTTATAATAAAATCTATGCATTGAAAGAATGAATTTCCAAACCAGCTCTTACTACACTGCTACACTTAGTCACAATTCCTCTACCTCAACCTAGATCATAGCTCATTCTGTATACTTCAGGACAATCACAGGTTGCAAAACATTTTTCATAATAAATAATTTCCATAGAACATTTCCCAAATAATTCCAGCCACCTTTTCAACAGAAGAGAGGGTTTTGTCACATTACCCAGCAGCTGTAGAGAAAAAAGTGGTTTACTTTAAAATAGTTTTAAAGTCCTACTTTAACATTTATAGCGGAGTTGGATAACTTTGAGGAAAACTTGTTATTTTTAAATGAGTTTACATGAAGTTAAGCACCCACCTTTGTCAATAGCTCATGTGGCAGAAGATCATGTACTATTGTTGCAGGTGTAACTCACCGGTGTTTATTGTCCGTGGCACGGTAGGTATAAATTCTGCCAAAATAAGAGACCAACCAATGGCAATTTTTGTGTTTCTATACAATAACTACAACAGGTAGAATAAAGAAGTGAGTAAATCACCTAATGCAGCTGAAGTCTAGCACTTTATCTGCATGATTATTCTAAAGAAAAAAAAAAAAAGCCACTAAAATAGTTTTTAAAATGTGAACAATTTATGGTCGTTAATCCATGTGCACAATGGTTCCCATTGCTTTAGTTCTATTAGAAGCCCTAAGTGACTGATGTCTGAGCATCCACTACTTTCTGCCTGAGAGCCCCCATATTTTCATTTCTCTTTTATAACTCTTTTGATAAGAGATGGAGTCTGCAAACTTCTCAGCTTCTCAGCGATTATAGTATAGGAATGAAGGTGCTCCTCTGACTGTCAAAAATGAAACTAATTTTAGAACTGTGAACATATAATTAACTTTGAGACATGACTCCTGATGTGTTCACAGGAGTAGATCTCTGACCTGCCTCTGTGCATGGACTACTCTCCAATTAGTGCTGATGTGAAATATGGCTCAGGGCTTACACATTTTACAAGCTACTCAGATTTTTTGCTTATGCTTCTGGGACCATCTGGAATATTTTTTCTTTCCTCCCTCTCTCCCTCTTTCTTTTCCCAAAATAAATTACTCTATTGCTGAACAAGTTCTTTTCCTAAAATAAATTACTCTATTGCTGAACAAGGTAGCACTCACACAATGTCACTTACACAAAAACAAACAAACAAATAACCACCTAACTAACCAACCAGAGCAGTTAATTCACCAGTTTTACACTTAATTTCTGATTTTAAATGGATGAGAAGTAATTTGGGAATGAGTGTTGTCCTCTAGCTCTCCCCAAGATACTCCACAGCTCTCCTACCTGTATGCATGACAGTATTTTAGATATTTTAGCTATTTAAGATGGATGCTAGTTTCAGCAAAGAATATCTGCTGCAATAACCCCCTACCTGTGCAGTGTTATAGTCAGTCCTGCCTCCACTCCCTCAGCCTGGCAATTACCTGCTTCACTTAGTATGGGAGTGGGGCTGACCTGGAGCTATAGTGCAAACCAGGTTTGCCTCCTTTTTGTAGTCTGCTAGCTCATAAAACTTGTTTAGTAGCAGTCACTGGTGAGCATTGGTGCAGTGCCTCTGAGCTATCACTTCACCCAGTACCCTGCAAGATAATCATCTCACTATCATGTGTCTAATATATCCTTCAATATGGTACACTGCTGAGAAATAATGAACAAGGAAACAGGTAATTCAAAAAGGTTAGACTGCTATGACTTTTCTCTTGCAGGCTTGGTGGCCTTTTCATTTTCTTTCCTAGTATCTTTACCTGAAGAGTTTCTTTCTGCTGATCTCCTATTTCATTTCTGTAGCCTTCAGTCACTCTAACATTTTTGAAAACAACACACAATCACCTATACCGTCTGGTTTGGTCTCTCTGATAGTTTATTCTTCTGATTTGTGGTCATTTTTCAGTTAATTGATTCATCCTCCCAAAACCTATTGATGCAATTATGTCATCTTTTCCATTAATTTTTTTTCATTAGTTCTTGTATTTTCACAAGTCTTTTCCATTTTACACCTAAAACAATGGCCAATTGATTGCAAGGATGAATCACACAAGATGTGAAAGAAGACAAAGAGGAGGAGAGGAAAATAAACCATTTACATTTGTCTGGGAATATGTTGCATATATGTGATCCATCCCCAAATTCCTACAATTTTACTTTTGTCAAGGGGTTAAGAGACAGGAGTTATGAGAATTAGTTATAAATTATTTATTAAAAGATTTCCACAAGTGGACCTTAGCACTTTCTTGACAGATACAAACAACTTTTATTGTGACTTGAATTTACGTGTTTAAATAGCAGACAAAAATTTACTTCTAATTTTAGCTTTTGAGTCCTTTTGAACACTGTCCATTCTCATTCATTTCACTTCCTGGGATTATTACTTTTGGCATTAGATTATAAAGCTTAACCAGAGAGTTACATGTTAAAAAAAAAAATCCAGGCTAGCAAAGCAGCTTATTGATGTTTTTAGACTGTGGTATGAGGAGGGTATAAAACACAGTGTCAGACAGAATTTTAGACAGGAAAAGCTCCTGGCTTTGAGAGAGTTTTTGCCTTTGCCTTGGAATCTAACCATATTTCCATTTTAATCACACAGGTATGCTAGATAACTTTTTTTGCAATATATTTCAATGTGCCTTAGGAAACATGATAATGCAAGTTTTACAATGTTCATATTATCCTTGTCTCTACATTGAAAAAGAATAAAAGGAAAATAAAATTAATCCTAATATATCTTAACTTTAAAATGGTATGAATTTAGAGAGTGGATTGATTTTTAATTTTTTTTTCATTATTCCTTTTATTTTCATTGACATAGCAATGACCCACTAGTGGCCTTAAATTTAGAAGCATTCTTACAGTAACCTGTCTTTTATTATTCAGTGTACAGTGAGACTAATTTATTAAGGAAATTATAGTATGTCCACAATTTCTTCTATAGGAACACTAGTTCTGAAGGCACAAACTACACTGATATGTAATTTGAATGCCAGACTGGCTTATATGGCTCCCACATCACTAGCAGAGTCATTATAAACTCAGGATACATGCTGAAATTTGTGAAACTAAATACAGTGTAGTCTTTGAGAAAACTGTCTATAATCAGTGCAACTTGTATATCAAGCTGGCATTTTATATCAATATGTGTTCTCAATTTTATGGAGCTGGTAACATTTTTAGTGCAACCTTTTTTTAAACATTGTAGAACAGTAAAATAGCTGGGGTTGGAAAGGACATCTGAAGGACACCTAGACCCACCACTCTGCTCAAAGATATGAAAGCATATGAAAATGAAAACCAAAAATTATTTACACACAAATGCAGTCTAAGATTTTAGTGATATCAAAAGAAATATATCAGTATATTTTTCTTTTTAATCATCTCTACCTTCACTCAGTAAAACCAGAGCTACAAAACCTGCCTGCCTAAGTGCCACTAGAGTTCTACTAAAAATGTAGTTGCATCTAAGACATATATATCACTTTTTCAATGCTGTGGTAAATAATAACATGATTGTAGTGTTAAATACATACATATAGTATATACATATATACTGTATATACAGTACTGCATGAATAGTAAGTGTTCAGAGACAGATTCCATTGCTGATAACACTATGTTCATTCCTTCAGCAAAACTGATAGCAGATTTCTCTGCCACTGTGCTTGGTTTTACATCATGGTACTTCAAAAAACTGAAGCAATTTTTTTCATGTGATGAGTGTCCATGCTGTCTTAATTTCTAACCTATGCAAAACATCTTGAGTAACAAAGATGTCAAGAGGTCCAAAAAGCTACACACTCAGATTTTCTGTGTTGTGTGTATATAGAAAACACAAATTGCATCCCAGGGGAAGTAAGTTACAATGGCTCTCTTACTTTAAAATTGAATAGTTAGACTTCTGCTGATATTTTCACACACCAGGACATGGCTACTTGCCCTGAGATGAAATATTGTAAATCACTTTCACAGTTACTGTATGTCTGCTGTCTTCCCCAAGTTTTACTCTGAATATACATGTGTGATCCATTTCCACTTATTTTATTTCTAGTTGAATTGACCAGAGGTCAATCTACTGGTCAAGTTGACTGTGTTGGTTTTTGGGTGACATTATATACAAGAAATGTTTAAGAGGAGAAAAAAACTATGTCTGCTGTCTTCCCCAAGTTTTACTCTGAATATACGTGTGATCAATTTCCACTTATTTTATTTCTAGTTGAATTGACCAGAGGTCAGTCTACTGGTCAAGTTGACTGTGTTGGTTTTTGGGTGACATTATATACAAGAAATGTTTCAGAGGAGAAAAAAACAAAACAAAAACAAACAAACCACAAAGACACAGATTATGCTTGTCCCTGCCTTCTTCTTTGTAAGGTTTACCCTGAAGGACAGTCAAACGAGGACTTTTTAAAAAATTCCCCATGAATATGTTGCCATACTCAGTGAGGCACTTATTAACACTCATCCCACTGATTTGTCTTCTGAGTGCTAGCAAAACAGCTGGCTAACATTGGATATGTTTAGAAATATGCAATTAGAAGGAATAAAATCCATTGGGAGAGTATTTTTCAAGATGCACTTCATAGTTTTTCTCTTCTTTTCAATACCCTCTCCGAAGTAATATATACATATATAGTAGTTATGAAATTTCATATAAAGATAAACTAACAATACAAACTCAAAATGCAATCCTTCCACAATACTTACAGCCTCAAATTGAGGAGATTAATTGGATATCAATCCACAGGGCCAATCCTGAAAATATTTATGAGTCTGCTTGAAATGAGTTGCATGAAGTAAAACACATAAGTTGTATTGCTTTGAAAGTTTCTAGCATTCTTTGTAATTATTATGTAAATCTTTTCTTGACTGTACTCAAACTGTAGGAGTATTAAAAAGCTTTCTCCTCTATATCTTTTGTCTGCAGTAATCTGAAAGCTTTTCCAAAAATACAATCTGCCAGACTAATGTACAGTCAGTGCCAGGTCTATTGTCTATTTTAACAATTCCTCCTTTTGTCTGCTTTTGACTTTATTGACAGTCTCTTCTTTAATTTTTTTTTTTTACATTCTTATTGGCACAGGTTTGGTATGAAAGACGCATTTTCAGAGC
This sequence comes from Acanthisitta chloris, assembly GCF_000695815.1. Lineage (NCBI taxonomy): Eukaryota > Metazoa > Chordata > Aves > Passeriformes > Acanthisittidae > Acanthisitta > Acanthisitta chloris. The sequence goes on from NW_008654890.1 coordinate 7,493, forward strand.
AGTCTGAGACCCTAATTTCTCCTCCTGTTTTGGGGTGGGGTAGAGGAATGTAAGAATATAAAAGTAAAAATGACAAATTATACAATCCACATTTGACATTTATTTGATTCTTAATGTGGCACAAGTGGCAGAGAGGTTAGGTTTTGTTTCTGAGACATCTTTTTGGCATGAAATGCAATACATCTTGTATTGTTAATGAAACAACTAAAGTATATTTTAAAAAAAACAAAACTTACTAATGAAGTTAACATTCAGGTTTTAAAGGAATATAAGTAAACTCTTAATACTAAATATAAAAGCTCATGTGAGAAATACATACAAGAAAGTATTCATTTGCAAAAAGACCCTATCCAAATCTAACCACAACCAGACAGTAATGGAACACTTGTATTAACTTCAAAAGCTAAAACAATTTATTCAAAAGATAGGAAAGATTTAGGACAATGACTTAACAGAAGATTGCAGAGCTCATAGCAATTCACAGTTATTGTTACCTAGGGCAAAATACCAGTGACAGATCTGCTGTTCAATTTTTGCTGCTAATTCAATATACTGTACTGTAAGAAGGATCAGAGAATGCTGAAAGCATCTGCTTCCACAATATACTTTATCTGTCCATTAAGCAAGGAAAAGAGATGAGAATAACCCCTAGAACATATAGGAACAAGCCAATGAGTAATAAAATAAATTAAAAAAAGAAAAAAAGGCTAAATTGCTCAGTAAATAAAGATATGAAACAATTACATCTAACTTAAGCTCTTTGTGAGTGATTGTCCTTTGTGACTTAGAGGATTTGTGATATTTCATTGAAAAATTTCTGATTATGGAAAACTGAGGCCTGAACACATGTGAGGCATTAAGTTTTTCAGCAGTACAATAATCCATTGCTATGTACTTGTATCTTTTCCATTACTATACTGTAAATTTGCAAAAAATAGAACATATGGCACATGTTGGGTTTTTCCTGTTTCCAAATGCTGACTAAGAATGTTAATACTCTAGTTTGATTTCAAATCCATTCCTGAAAATGTATTTAATCCTTTTGACTACTCAGATACAAAGAATTATTCGTGTATTTTAGTCCCTAAGATTACAAGAAAATCAGTGAAATTTTGTATCTATTTTTATTCCTACTTTTCATGAACACAAGAAGAATCACCCCAGCAAGAGATGATAACATTCTTTTCAGCCCAAAAATGCAAATTTACTTACTGGACATATCATGTATCAGCCCCAAATTTAGCTGCATCTCCGTATTTCTCTTTAGGGTTTTACCATTGGAATTAATCTTGCATTATTGTACAGCTAATTACCTGATTTGGCTGCAGTTCATGGTAAAGATTCTTCTACAAATGACTACTGTCTCTTGGCCTGGGAAAAATTTTCAGATCACTGACTTTCAACAGCAAGCCACCAGTGTCTTCACATGGAGAAATGTTATTTTTTTGCTTGTAGTATGCAATCATAAGGATTACTGAATTTTTAAGCTCTATGCATTAAGATATTAAACAATTGCAAGATTAGATTTGAGATTACATACATGGAAGAATTTTATATAAGTCTGCTTTTGGTACATGATCAATCATTGTTTTGTCTTGTGAAATAGCTGGTTTCATATGACATAAAGAGACACCAGGGTTGAAATTAAGAAAGTAGTTAAGACCTTTTTACTGTATTTCACATAACTCATGCTAACATTAGTCTTTTTGGTTTTCTCCTAATGCATAGCAGGGTAAATACTTGTGCTTTTCTTTCAGCAGCCCTTATCCTTTGAGAAATGTCCTTCTATTTTTGCATCCTCTTTCTTTTGCATAGAGAAAAGTATTTTATAGAAGGCTACACCAGTGTATTGCTCTAAATAAAAGGTTTTAGCAGCTCAGAAACCAGAACAATGCCTCATAATTATTTACTCTGATACCACAGTTTTGAAGAGATAAAGCTGTGTGCTTTGACTGCCTTTGTCCACATTCTTGTTCATCTTTCCTTTTCTCTTTGAGACTGGAGGGAGAGACAGAGGGGAGTTACCAGAGGAGGTTTAGAAGGAAAAGCCTTGAGAATTCTCTCTGTTTAACTTCTTTTACCAACTTTCAACTACTAAGACATAAAGTCCAAGTCCCTATTTCATGTGTGCAAGATAGGGTGTTCAAAGTTAAAAGCAGTAAGTATGGTGGAAGTGTACTCGTACAGAAGCAATTACAACACTCTATATTGTGGATTCTGTGCTATGGAAAAGACAGTTTATAGGTCCAGAATTTATCTAAAAATAGCAGTTTATCCAGACTGAAATTCTCCCCAGTCAGTTAAAGGGGTGAATTTGGGAAAACAGGAGGAGAAAGCCTGGTAAGTTTTTTCTCACATCACATGCTCCCTGTTCATACCTATCCTTCTTTTCTGCTACCCTTCCCCTTGAGGACACTCCTTCCCCTCTCTACAAAAAGAAACCTGCTTTCAAAAATTCCTTTATCCTTCTCTTGGCAACATCTCAAGACAATAACGTGCTGTCACTGACTCCATTTCCTTTGCAGGCAGTTTCTCCCTATTGCAGCAACCAAACAGGGTAGCACAGAAGGATTGAGGAGTGGCTGTGGCTGCTCTGCTGAGGAGCAGTGGAGAGGTCCAGCAGCCAGGGCACAGTGCTACCAACTGATCATGGAGCTTAAGACCCATATGATGATTTCTTTGTCTTGTTTTTAAGATGTATAGTCAGGATTAACACATGTACTCGGGCAGAAAAAAATCATCAAAACAAAAAGTGAGAAGAAATCTCCACTCACATTACAAACTACAATGACAAGTAACTTCTAAAGCCTTCATGCTTTTTGAGATATTTTTCATGAAGCTGCTCATTTTTGGGATTAGCTTGAAGTTTTAATTAAGACTGCTATTTAACATTCATACTGCACCTGTGCCCAGAAGCCAAACAAACTGATGTTCCCAATTATGGGCACTATTTTATATTAATCTTCTTAAACATATGTGCAAAACAGGCCATTAGTACTTCATAATTCTGACTTTAATATTTTAGTACATTCCCAGTTTCCTTGTCTCCTGAATCTTGAAGATGTTGGTTCTTCAATTGGCATAGATTACAGTGCAAGATGGAGATTTCAGTGTCTGAGATCTCAACCTCTGCTAATATCATCTAGTACTTTATCTAACTCAATAAGACCACACCAGTTATTTTATTTACATAGCCTAATTATTGCACTTGCTCTGTTTGGCAGCTAGCAGTGTTATTGCTACATTTATTGATACACCTGTTACTGGCTTGGCTGTTGTGGAGTAGAATTTATGAAAACCTAAATATTCTGTATTTGTATACTAGCACCCTCAATACAAAACAGATTTCAGGCTAACTCGAAAGACTTGTGAAGAAGAAAAAAATATTAATAAAAAACCCCACTCAATTATTATTGTCAGATCTGTACCTAAAATTTGAATATTTAGGAGTTCTGAAAACAAACAAACTGGGAAGTCCCAATGACTTCCAGATAGGCTTAACTTCTTCTAGCTGATCATGGAGAAAAATAAACTGATGCTATGAATTGATGGGTGTTAAGCACTTTTTATCTTGATATGTGGGTTTAGGAAAGCTGAAAATAATTTCTCAAAATTCTACCTGGCAGACTGATGTAGTCCAATAAATAACAGATATTATGCAGCAGCTCTAGTGGACTTTATTAGAAGTAGTTACACATTAACTTGCATGTTTTTTCCTTCTGGCTTTTCTTTTGTTTTACTTTCAGTTTAATCCAAGAAAAGAAAATGTTATGGGCCTGGATAGGTTAGATACCTATCTCCCTCAGGACTACCTTGCTCCTACTTGCATCAGTCCCATCACTGCTTCTGAAAATTCCTCAAAGATGCAACAGTTAGTTAGTTCATCTCCATGTACAGAGTAGGCTGGCACAAGAACTAAAGCTAGGTAGGACCAAAGCAGAACATTTCATGGGATTCCATCAAACCAGCACTGAAACCCACCAGGCATGCTCTCACATATCTGCATTCATCAAGGTTTGGAGTCTTGACCTAGCTTTTTATTGATGCAAAATTATTTATCTGGTGAACTATCTTTTTCATCAAAATAAAGCAAGCTTTTTTTCCTAGCACCTCTTCACAATGATTATCCTGAGTTCAGTGCTCTGCCACCATTTAATTTAATGCAGCTGTTTTATCATGAGATTCTTGTATTAACATAAAAGTTTTGCTTTAGATGTTTGTATGCTGTTGGAAGCAATACTGTGCAGATGCACATATTTGCTACCTTTTTGTTTTGTTTTGTTTTCAGGTAATATCAAAACTATCAAACAAGCCTACACTATCCCAGGTATGTTGGTCGCATTTTAAATATGCCCATGTTGACTTTGAAACATGCACACAGTTATGGCCAGAGCAAAGCTTGAAAATCTTCAGCTGACTTCCATGGTTTCAGAATGAGAATTTAAATAGCATCCTGCAGATAGTTCTGCCACTGTCCATTTTATGAGTAACAGCTTATGATCTTTTCTTCCAGGTACTGGAATATCCTACTATAGCAGCTGCATTTTAAATACATGGTTACCCAAGCCAAAATTTTGAATACGGGTAATGCTCATTCTCTGTAGAGTATTTGCTGCACCAGTGCCAGGTCCTGCACAATTTGATCATCATGACAGCCTCTGGATGACTACTAGAGTTGACCACAAGGCTTTTATATTTTATGTAGACAGGTCTTTTGTCACTGTTTTAAATTTTTACCTTTTCATACATCTCAAAGGACCTAGTTCACTAAATCTGTCAATGTATACCAAGAGAAATGCATACACTCAATGGAAGTGTGCTGTGACACACAGCAAAATTAAACCTATGCTGCAAAACATTTAGACAGACGCTAATAGGGGCTTAGAATATTTGGATAAATTCCCCAAATCTGCATTTCCACCCAGCCAATCTGACTTGGCCTGAATGTGGGAAATCTGACTATATGGGGTCATTTGAGGTTTTCTGTCTAAAACCTAACAGTGCCTTAATCAAGCTTGATTAAGAGATGTAACCTGTAGGGAAGAAAAAAAAAAAAGAACAGCAACCATTTCTGAAACCATGAAGTTGCATTTGGCTGTGCTTTTCACTGAAGTGTGTGGAGTTTGTTAATTTGACCTGGAACCTGAGTCTGTCTTAGTCCATTCACCTCTTATCAATAAATACAGAAAGTTGTACTATGAGAATAAATGGAACTATTTCTGAGTTATGGTCAGATCTTGACATGAGGTCCATGATGGCATATCTCAGCACTCATGACAAGTGTGTTTGGTTATCATTAAAAAATAGCAAACACTACATTAATCTCTTACACTGTGCTTTAATTAGTACATAAAGTACAGAACTCAGGTCTGTGTTGCCTCTATATCTCCTTGGTTTCAACATCAAGTATTCAAATTGTATTTTATTCAAAACCAGATGTAATTTAGCTTTTTGATAACTCAGTTCTGAAGCTCACACTGCCACACCACTGGTGCTTTGTATAAACTGAAAAGCTTGTCTCCTATCCCAGCAGTGGTTTCAACTCCAATTATGAAGGACACAGAGAACATTCAGGCTTGAGCTGAACTGGTGCAAATGCTATTTATACATTATAAAAGGTTCCATATGAAAATGTGGTATTATTTGATTTACCAGCCTCAGTTCTTTCCCATGGACAACCAAGAGTCTGGGAGCATAACATTCAAAAGAAATAATGCTTTGGTAAAGCAAAATTAATCTTCTCAAGCGTACATATAGCAAAGGGCTTGTAAGAACTAGTCATGTAATCTTTCTTGGAAACAAAACATATTGCAGAGAGTTTGCTGCCCGTGTCACTAGTGACCTTTTTTGAAATTGTTTGTATTTTTTCCCATGCATGTACATATAGCCATAGTTGAGGAGGGAAAGCTATAGAAGAGTTCCAAAAGAGCTCTCCCTAATGAGAAATGAAACCTGGGCTAGATCTGGGTTTGTTCCAGGATGAGCAGCAGCAGAAATTTTGTTTCTGAGGCATTAGGCTCTGAATTTTATGGTAGCATGTATGATTTATTATTTTAGACAGAGCTCAAGGGAAATGGAAATATAAAGAAAAGACTCCCTTCAATTGTTGAAGATGAAGATGAGGAAGAGGAGGGAGAAGAAGAAAGCAGCACACTTTCACCAATCAATACAAGAAGCACAAACAGCTCTCAGCAGAAAAAGACTGCAAGCAATAAAAGCCACCTAGGGAGAAACTTGAAGCAGTTGGCCTCAGGAACGGTGCCCTTTCACTCCCCAATCCGTGCTTGCAGTTCAAACCCCTCAAGAGCCAAACATGAAACAGAGCTCCATTACTACTCCAGAAGGAAGGAGAAAAACCTGAAATTACACCTTGCAGCACTGTCCACCAGTGGACCACCAGATCTGAGCCCAAGGTAATAGTTATAAATGGTTATTTTCTTCCCTATCATGTAACTCCTATTAAAAACACCATAAAAATGTGTCTTTAATAGTTTATACTTTTGTTCATCCCACAGAGAAGGAAAACTCCTGTTATTGTAGGAACCATTACACACTATGCAGAATGTTATGACTTTAGGACTTTATTGCAAAATAAAGTACTTTTACCAGTAAAAAGGGCAGTAAAAAACTGAGCACCTGCAAAAATGGCTATTCGAATACTCTGGCCTTGTGTTATCATTTTGCCTATAATAATATGCATTCCCACAATAACACTGTGAAACATTCAGAGACCAGAGAAACACCAGTTTAGAAAGCAAGTAGATGAAAATAGACCATAGCTGTGCAAATACAGAAAATTACTGGAGTAGAGGACTATAATTAAAAAATATTTCCTAGCAATTTTAGAAAATATTTAGACATTTTTTTCATTAGAGACAGGAAATCTGATAATGGGAGTTATGTAGAGAGTAAATATGGAGTTTATAAAATCTGTTTTTCTGAGTCTTTTGAATAAAGAAGAGTTGTATAACAGTTTATTGTGATATTATTAATGTAAAATTTAAAATAGATTATTTTTTTTGCTTTTATGCTACCTATAAGGTGACTTAAGTAACTTATTTCTAAATTTCTGCAATGTAATCCTAGTTTTAATTCTTTCAAGAAATCACAAGCATGTTTTCACATATTAGGTGGTGCAGCAGTTAACCTTCCAGTTCAAGATTTGGTTTCTATAATTTGAAGTGTTTTACAAGTTTACAACTTCCTTTATTAACTAGAGGCAGAATGGAAGTTTCAGCAACTTACCATTGCAAACATGAAATAGCCAGAGCTTGGCTAATATTTGTTTAGATCTATCAAGACACCTGTCCCTAAGGATAAAATCATAAAAAGGATGTGGAAGCAGGATTTCTACTTTTGAAAACTTAAATATTCCATATTCTCCTCATCATATATTTGAACAGTACAGTTGCATCTCTTATCAGAGCAGGATACAAACTGATTTTAGATAGTCATAGAAATCACAGAATCATTATGGTTGGAAAAGACCTCCAAGTCAAATCTTTGACCAAACACCACCTCCTCAACTAAATCATAGCACTAAGTGCCACTTCCAGTTTCTTGAGCACTTCCAGGTATGGTGACTCATCATATATTTGAACAGTACAGTTGCATCTCTTATCAGAGCAGGATACAAACTGATTTTAGATAGTCATAGAAATCACAGAATCATTATGGTTGGAAAAGACCTCCAAGTCAAATCTTTGACCAAACACCACCTCCTCAACTAAATCATAGCACTAAGTGCCACTTCCAGTTTCTTGAGCACTTCCAGGTATGGTGACCACCTTCCCTGTTTCTTGAGCACTTCCAGGTGTGGTGACTTCACCACCTTCCTGGACAGCCTTTTTCAATGCTTGACAACCCTTTCCATGAAGGAATTCTTCTTGATGTCCAATGTGATCCTCCCCAGTGCTGCTTGTAGCCATTTCCTCTTGTCCTGTCACTAGCTGCCTGGGAGAAGAGGCTGACTCTCATCCTGCTACAATCTCCTTTCAGGTAGTTGTGGAGAGTGATGAGGTCTCCCTTGAGCCTTTTTTCCTCCAGCCTAAACAAACTCAGCTCCCTCAGTCACTCCTCATAGGATTTACTCTCTAGACTCTAAATACAGAATAAATACAGGGGAAGATAATGTTTGGAAAAGTAGCTTCTACACAAGAAAAATTGAAATGCATAGTGGATATTTTCTCATTTGTTTCACAGATCTCATATGAATTTGGTTCAGTTAGCTATAAGTAAAGGTCATTATCCTTCGCATAGCAGGTAGTAATTCAGGGAAAAGCTCTCTTTCATATTTTCTCCTGAAATGGAATCTTGCTCATTATTCTGAACTTATGCAGCTAGATATTGGCAACCAAGGGTGCAAAAGAAAATGTGAAACATATATTATTACACATATTATTAATTTCTGTTTCCATTCATAATTTCATAACTGCAGAATAATCCTGTAAAATTGGCTGGAAAATTGGCCCAAGGTGTATGTAGCAACCAAGGCTGCAAAAGAAAATGTGAAACAAGTATTACAACACATATTATTAACTTCTGTTTCCATTCATAATTTTATAACTGCAGAATAATCCTGTTAATAGGCTGGAAAATTGGCCCAAGGTGTATGTATTTTTCAGACTTTGTTTTCCAGCCAAAACATGTTCATAACATTTTCTAGAATGAGCTTAAATTATTAGAATTTAAACTGAGATGTTAATACCACTTAAAAAAATAAAGCACCTTAAATGTTTCTTTGTAAGTATTAAAGAGAAAATAAGATCTTAATTAAGATCCTAATTTTTATTTGCTGTTGGACAGCAAGGGAAGGCAAGGGAAAGACAACACTGGTTGAAATGTCCAGTCAGTGCAGTTCTGAGGTGTATAACCACACTTTCTCAAGAGAATATATTTTGTCTGCTTAAAAAAATTGTTCTACTGTTGATGTTTCCAAGAGTAAGCCAACTAGAACTCTTCACAGGTGCTACCGGTTCTTTTCATTGTGCACCACAGTGAAGGCAATAAAGCCCAGAGACTGATAAAAAAAGTAAAAAGAGTACTTGTCATAAGGAACAGAAGTTAGCATTGTAACTACAGGAATACAGTCCTAGTCTCCTCAATCACTTTGTGTACTGCCTATGAAGTGGAAGAGCACCAAAAGGAAGAAAATGTAAGTGATCATAAAGGCAGCCCTGAGAGGAGCCATTTAGTCTGAATCTTTAAACACTTTAAAGAATGCAACATCTATAAATTCCAAGTCATGCCTGAGTAAGCTCTCTACTGTGTGCTTTAAAGGCAGTTAAAATGTTAGCATTTTGTATAATTAGAAACCTCTACAAAAGGGATATTGATGTTTAAAACTTGCATTTTGAGGCAGTGAGGCCAGATGAAATTAAATAGGGTTTATAGCAAATTTCAAACAAAGTAATCATTCAGGTTTTCAGCTGCAAATAACAGTATAGGCCAGAGCAGCTCAAGCACCACAGTGGAGTCTCATCTTCTCCCAGAGGCTGGTTAAGACCAGAGTAAAGTCTAGTAACATCTAACTGGCCCCATGAACACTCAGACATGAGGCAGAGCCCTAAATCTACATGAAGAGCCAAAAAGGAGAACAGATGGTATACATGCACTGAAATCTAAGTTGCATAGGTCATCAAGCCAAATATATCACTAATACCTCTGTCTTGTCTGTTCTTCCTCCAAACATTTCTGGTCAAGAGGTTTACCTGAAAATACCCTTATCAGATGAAAAGTCTAATTTCCATCATCACAAATTATCAGCATCGACTGAGAGGCCAAGAACTGTCTGCTTTAGCCCTTCCAGATTAGTATTTAACTCATCTGCCTACTGTAAGACAAAATCTGAAGATTATGCCTGGACAAAACAAGAAATTGATGCTCCATATCTGTCAATTTGCAGTTGTCTGAGTCACTTTCATTAACTTTTAAACAGTTCTCTTTATAGCACAACTTATTATAACTGAGACCAGAAAAAATATTTGTTTTTATGTTTTTTATGCATTTTATTGATTCCTCCATCTGATAGCAGTTTTCCTTTCTTTGCAAGCAGAACTTGATTATTGTATAAAATGCTGCTTTTTTTCTTTGGATTTCTTGACACTGCAAATTGGAGATAACTGCCATGCATGGGTAGAAATAACTGACAAAAATACCTTTTCTAGTAGTCAGATCCAATACCAATATTAATGTAACTGGCACAATGCAGGCTGCTCTGCACATCTTCCTATATCCAATTTGCAAACAGGATTGCCCTGCCTGAGCTAGTTATTTTTAAATAAATTTAGAATGGCTATTTGCATGACAGTGACACTTTTGAGTGAGTTTTACAGAGATGTTTTTATAAATATATTATGTTCAGGCTTATGTTCTGCCTAGGTAAGCATAATATAAGAGCCTGATTCTCATGTGCAGGAAAATTTTAGCTTCACAAGAGCACAGTGAAGCTACTTTAACTTGTGTAGAAGAAAGAATGGCAACAAATTATTTTAGATATGAAAAGCAATCTATATTCAATACAGGTTTGGATAGGACCCAGAATATGCTACAAAAGTAATGAAAATTTTGAAACTGCAGCTAATTATGTTTTGCCTCACATTCCTTCCTTTAACAATAAGTTTAATCTTTAGTGACTCACAAGAAGTTATATCAATATAATAGTTTTTACTTTTCCCTAATGTTGAGAAAATTCTTTAATGTTGTGCAAAATTTACCGCCATTTAAAAATGTGCCCTCTAGGAGCAATTTTTACAGTGTAATTATGAATATGATGTTTATGAAACTGTTTATGAAACTGCTCCATTACCCCAATTTTTCTCAACAGAATTGTTGATGGGATTGAAGATGGAAACCATAATGAGGAAAGCCAAACCTTTGACTTCTGCTCTGATCAGCTCAGGCAGGAATCCAGGTTATCTCCTACAACTGGAGGTGAGTTTTGCCTGGGAAAATCACTCTCTAGAGAAAACAGTTTTCATAACTGTTTTTTGTTCCCCTTTGTTTCTTTGACCCTCAGAAGTGGCATAAATGGATTAAACATATATTTGTACTCTCAGTACCACTTCAGTGCCACAATGGGTACAGCAGAAAAATACAGCAAGGTCCCAAAGGTCATTTGTTGTTTTCCTGCTAACAGACATGATGAAACAGTTTGCAGAGAGTATTGTGTTTTCATGCATTATACTTTATCAGCAGCATTGTAGAATCTGCCTGGAGCCTCACGCTCCCAAATCTTTGGGCACGGAAGGTACTAAACACAAGGACAAAATTCAACATATAAAGCTTTCTGACACCAAATTAAAGCAAAACCAAAACCATAAATAAACAAACAAAAAGCCCAAACCCAACAATTCATTAACAGCCATATGTAAACTTGGCTCTAGATTTTTTAAAAAGTTATTTACAGAAGTATGGAAGTACCTAGATTTTTAAAAAGAGCAAAAACCTTAAATAACAAGGGGGGGTTAGGAAGCCTTAAATGACCTACACTCTGAAAATATTGATAAAATAGCACCACAGAGGAACAGAACATGTCAAAACAGGGAAAAAATTTCAAAAGGTATAGACATGAGGGCTGTTTCCAACATCCCCTCTTTTACACATAAACAGTCCCCACACAGCTACATATCTTTTGCATGGAGGCTATTAGGACACATATTATTCCCTTTAAAGCCAAAGAGAAAAATATTAGTAAAAGTTTAATCATTTCTATGATTTTAATAAACAGTTGGCATGTCATGCAGTTGGCACCAGGATTGTGTCCTTTCAGGCCCAGTCTGAAGAGAGTGGTATGGAATTAATTCATCACATTCTCTTACACATAATACACTGAACATTAAACACAAGATTTTATTTTCATTCTAGCCAAGTGCAAACTAGGTTTAAATATATAGCATTGGGTAAGTGCAAGAATAGCATGGCTGTTTCCAAGTGATTATACTTCTCTCATTTACATGTATTTGAATTATTTTCAGATGCTGATATTGGTGCTGCTGTGCTCATTATCAAAGCAGAAGAGACCAAACAGCAGATCAGCAGGCTTAATAATGAGGTAATGAGCTTTTGTGGGGGCTTTAGGATATTAACAATGATACAAGGAATGCTTGAGAAAACTCAGAAAACTTGGGAATATGAAAAATGTCATATAAATGAGCTTACAAAGCTGGATGAGGTTCTTACATGTAAGGCAGTTTGGGGCTTTTAACTCATTTTGAGATTAATTATATATATATATATATAT
>NW_008654891.1:0-201 GCF_000695815.1 Acanthisitta chloris
ATGCAGCGCTGCGGGGACTGTCCCGCAGGGCCCCACCGCTGGCAGGGCTCAGCGTTTCCACCTTGGTGATCACGGGCAGCTCGGGAGACGCCGTCTCGCTCTTGATCACCACTTTCTTCTCGGAGGCCGGCGCCGAGGCGGACGAAGAGGAGGACGAGGAGGAAGCTTCCTTAGGGAGGTCGGGGCCGGGCAGCCCGGGGG
>NW_008654891.1:301-889 GCF_000695815.1 Acanthisitta chloris
GAACATGTTGTAGGAATCGGGGTCCAGGGTCCAGTAGCTGCCCTTGCCCGGCTTCTTGTCGTCGCGGGGCACCTTGACGAAGCACTCGTTGAGGGAGAGGTTGTGACGGATACTATTCTGCCAGCCCTGCTTGTTCTCTCGGTAGAAAGGGAAACGGTCCATGATGAACTGGTAAATCCCATTGAGCGTGATCTTCTTGTCGGGGGCATTCTGAATGGCCATGGTGATGAGGGCGATGTAGCTGTAAGGTGGCTTCACCAGGTCCTTGGGGGCGGTGGGTTGGTGGGGGTGGTAGGGGCCGTAGGAGCGCCCCATGCCCGCCGCGTACTGCTCGGCATGGCCCGAGTAGACACTCATGGGGTTGCCCATGCCGCCGTACGTCCCTGCTGCCCGATAGTAGTTCTGCTCGCTTAAATACGGCACCACTCCCAAAGCGTTGGGGTCCGAGACGGAGTAGCGAGCCTGCATCATGGAGAGGGGCTTCCCGCGGCCGCGCAAGCGACGAGGAAGAGGAGGAGGGTGGAAGGGCCTCACCCCCGTGCGGGACCCCTCTGCGGAGAAGGGAGAGAGAGAAAGAGAGAGAGAGAG
>NW_008654892.1:0-30717 GCF_000695815.1 Acanthisitta chloris
CACTTTGGCTGTTTGTTCCTCCACCCCCAACATCACTGTGAAACACAAAGGACTCAAGGCCTGCAGGATAAAAGCCCTCAGGAACGGAGGATGCTATAAAGAAGGAAATCTTTGAAGTGTTTCCTTCCTTGGTTCTGCCTAGGCTGCAATTCAGAGTAATTCTTCCTTTGCAAACTTGAGAGATTAGACGTTGCTGGGAAAAAGCCGATTGCTAAAACCTCCACCGCAAATCCCGATGCTGTGACCTTGAGGTGACCTCCATATGATGCCACATCTGTGCTGTGGGAGCTGGAGGCCTGGTGAGAAGACCAGCTGTGCTTCATCCAAGGGTTTTGCTCTGAGACAGGGCTTAGCGCCGCGAGCCGATCCTCGAGCGGGATACATCGCCTGGCTACACGGCAGGAATCTGTGTGCGGCCACCGGGACACGTCGCGCTGTCCTCAGCCCCAGTCAGTGCAACACCAGCCCTTCTGGGATAAACACGCTGCCATAAAGCAGCTAGAGACTTGGCTAGAAGGCAGGGGCAGATGTAGGAAACTCAAGCCACAGTTTCATTTGGTTGTGAGTGGCCCAACCCGTGTTCCAGCTCGCTGCCAGAGCTCCTCTTCTCCAGCCATGCCACTGCAGCAAGGAGCCAGCCTCAGTCCCCTCTGCAGCCAGCAGAGTGTGAGTCCAGCAGCACTTTCCTGCTATAAACACCAGACCCTGTGAGTTCTCCTCCTCTGTCCCTCCTGCCTGCATCCCACTGCAGCAGGCTCCTTTCCAACAACGCTCCGACCAGCTGCACCGGCACAGGATTTGTGCTCGCCAGGCTCTGAGCTCACTAGCTGTACATTAGCAGCTACTTTCTTGCATTTCAGAATGAAGAATTAGCATGTCATCTACAGAGGTGTCCAGTGGGGTTTAAGGCACAAGGGTGCCCTTCAGAAGGGGCCCAGGCTCTGCAGACCCTGTGCTGGGACTGCCAGTCACACACACGTGTTGTGGGTAACATGGGGCACTAGATGTTTAAGAAAGGGAACTACCCCTCAGTTTTCAGGTCACAAAACTATTTCTTAAACAAAGTAGACTGGTAGGTGTCCATGGAAAAGTTTCCCAAGTTGACTTTGGAAAACAAACCCCTAACAACAGGCAGTTAATGCACACCTTGTCACCACCACAATTTATAACCACATTCCTACCTCCCATCAAGCTGCTAATTGTGGTGCTGCTTTCCAACATCTTACATAACTCCACAAGATGGCAAGAAATGAAGGTTTTCTCTGCATCTATCATTGCCTAACTTATAATTGCTGAAGCATTTACTGAAATAAATCTTCCTCTAAAGATGATCACATCTCCCTTAGCCAGTTCTGTCACATCCCCAGAGTGCAGCTGCCAGACTCTCACCCCCTAGCAGTTTGCTTGTGCAGGGAGGCCTTTAAGGTCCCTCACACACTTGCAAACTAAGTGGAGTGTTCCCATTCTCCAGTGAGTAATAGCAAGTAGCACGATGCCTCTCAATCTGAGCAATATCCAGCAGACACCACATTTGCAGGGATGCTCAGTAAGACAGGATGGAAAACAGCATCTCCCTTTCTGGCAGCTGTGACAAACCCTGTTCACACCCATATGGGGCAAGTCCCTTTTCTCCTGCCACTTGAATTTAGTTGAGCAGCAGCAACTCTACACTAGCAACGATATATTTTACATTTCACTTCTATTCAGTCTTGTTCTTTCGTTTTAACAGTTTATTTAGAGGGCAGTATCTTTTACCAACTAAAATTTAGCAAGCATAGTTAGTTAATACCCAGTCCTGCCTGGTTAAGCAACACATTATGAGGGTAAAGGAAACCACAAGGTGTTAAAAACCACACAAAAAAAGGGATCTGTTAAAAAAAATTAGATGATTTCCACATGACACTGAAGTAAATCCCCTTCCTCTTCCTTTGCAAATCTCTAAAAGGACTAAATGTTTGTCTTGAATGTAAAGAAGGTTTTAAGAGAAAAGCTGTATCAGAGAGAAAACTCAGAGAGAAAACAAACCACAATGAATTTCCTCATCATCTTCAGGACATTTTTCAGAACCACACAGCACTAACTCAACAAAGCCAAACCAGTGGTAGCTTACCAATCTCCGTGCACAGCAACTGCGAGACTGCCAAAGTTTAACTGCAAATAATTTTGTCAAATATTCACTTCTCAATATCACAGTATGACATTCCTTACATTAAATAGACACAAAAGTATTTATTTAATCTGGTGTAAATGGCAAACTTCTTTATGCTATGCAGGTAAAGGGGCTCTTCTTCTGCTTTGCAAAATAAGACTAACAGTTCTACTGATCTGTTAACCCATTCTTCATAAAGCCTTTAGATCCATTCTTAGCAGCAAATGAAGTTGCTGTCTTTTAGAATAAAAAAATCCAAATTAAAATATGTTCTGTTGCAGAGAATACTCAGACATACTCAGAATAGAGGTAACTTTGCTGTTACAGTGCTTCATCCTCCAGTCTGAATCATATAATACAGTAATCTTCTGTCTTCATATTAAAGAAATAAAGGTTTAAAGTATTAAACAAACATAAGACTGATATCTACTGAGGGATTTACACCATGAGTATCCATATCTGTGTGAGCACGGAGTTATTTCAGAGATAAGGACAGTCTGGTTATGTAGCTACTTGGTCAGAAGAGTCTTGAATCCCTCTCTCTCCTCCTGATAATTGTGAAAATCCTGGCCTAGGAGGTTCTTGCAGAAAGGACAGGGGGGGCAGGTTGCACACCAGGTGCAGCATGGCTTGGACTTGGCTATTTTTGGTCAGTTGTTAACTCTCAGGTGTCTCAGGATATCACCTGTATAAGTGACATGACCTCTGTTGAGGCAGAATTACTTTGGCCTCAAAATGTTGACAGTTGTGTTAAGGCTATTTTTTAAATGGGCAATTCATTTGGGAAAAAAACGTTGCTTTCCAAGCATTTCTTTCACCACAGAATCCAAATGAATAAAGAAAAAATGATCTTCTGTCCAGAGAGTCTTCTCTGCTCTTTTCTGCTAGTCTTGCTGCCTCCAGTGAGTCTCTGATGTGGGAAACACTACACTGGAGCTACTCAGAATGTTTTTAAAATTCCGTTTACAGAAAGTGTTAGATAAAGGAAACGAGATTCTTTGAATCAGGCAAAGTTAACCAGTGCTCATTTTGTTGTTTTTAATAATGGTTACAATAAGAAAGCTCAAAACTTCCTCATTCCTAAATTACTTTCAGACTTTTACTTTTTCTTCAGCCTTTCTGATTCTTCTCTTCATAATAATTTTAAGTAAGAAAAGTAACTGTGATAATGTAAGAACTATATAGGATTTAATTGACCTTTATTCACGTTTCTCCTCTAAGAAATCGCTAAGCACTTCATTAGTAATACCAAACCCAGATTCCTGACCACTCTGATTAACTTTGTCTGAGCCAGAAACTGTCTTCTTTTTCCTCAAAGCACATATTAGGTTTCTAGTCAGAGTTCAGACTCACATAAAACCTGATAAAGACACATTTCCTTTCTATATCTCAGACATATCAATTTATACATATTCAGTGATTTGATTTATAAAGGGATTGTGAATAACTAAGATGTTCTCCACTTCAACAAGTTCCCATAGGAACAAAATATTTGAGGAATAAGTAATATTCATAGTGTTTCGTTCACTAGAAAGAATTTAAGGGTTTTGAGTACATTAAATAAAGATTACAACTGGGGCACTGAGAAGAACTTCAAGAACTGAGGCAAACTGCTTGCCTGAAAAAAAGATCAAATCTACAAGTGCAGTTATTCATTTCTTCTACCTACAGTAACCTGAGACACATGGACAAAAACAGTCCTGACATGTTATGAAGATAAAATGCTCAAAAAACATGCTGAAAAAGACACAGGAGATACAAGGCATTACAAATTAGATGGATTCCTGCAGAGAAATGGGAAGGCAGAGACCATTTTAAGCATCAGCTGAAAGAATAACTTCTTTAAACTAATTCCCCTTATGGCCTAACAGCACTTCATGATGTAGAGCACTCACCACTTAAAGCCACACTAACACACGTCCACATCAGCTACTGTTTGGTAGAGAAATTCATTGCAGTCAATCACACGAGGTGGTCTTACAACACCAATCCACTGCTGTCTGCCATGGCATGCCATAGCTTGCACATTGGTCTGACCACTCACAGCTGTCTCTAGACAGCACAAGAGTTGTGAGAAAGACTCTAGAGAAGGAGAATTTTGTGGACTCTCAGAGAGCTCCTTTTCATCATGCAAAGCCACTAAGGGCAAAAGCAAAAGCATCCTGGATAGATGCAACAGGCCAACGTTGCATTTTTCAGGGCCAGAGAAAGCCTGATGTAAAAGTCAAGATCAAGATGACAGATGGGATGAGATTTCACCGCGTAGATGCAGCAAAAGGTCTGCATTTCAAAAGATTTGTTGGCAAAATAACCTGCAAGGTTTGGACACAGGATGGCTGTAAAAAAAATAATGTCTGGGCTGTATATGATCCTCAAGTTACAGCATGAGAGACAGGCAGGAAGGCAATACTGTCAACAATAATCCACAAAGGAGGAGATAAATACACTTGTTGTTAAGAGAATTAGTACTCCTACTCAGACAGGCTGAGACCTAGCTGATGGCTACAGAGACAGCCCTGGAATCCATTTTGGAAAGGTGGAAATAAGTATGGACTAAGCAGGAAAAGCTGCAATTCATCCATGCAGAGACAAGAAACTGGAGAGCAGTGATCGAAAGACACCATGTAGAAGCCTCCTCTTAACTGGAAAGTTGGAGTTGTTTCCATGAAAACAAAGGAGTGTGAGAAGAGATCGATGCAGAAACACTAAACAGAGGTAAAATATTCAAGAGGAGGTGCACAGCGACTGTGTTGACAACGTATCAAAGACCTAAACTCTGGAAAAATTAGAATTATTCTTAAAACTCTCGTATATTTGTCAAATATATGAAAAGTCCTTGCTATGGTGTTTCTTTTAATAGGCAAAAAACCCCTGAAAATAGCTGTGAGGTACAAACTGAAAGTCCTCAATGTTGATATTTTAAAGTTTTAGTCACCTGATCATAGCATGAGCATAAGGAAATCAAGGGTCACATTTATACCATGTGGTAGGATGGTGGGTTAAGCTCATCTTTCAAAAGTTTGTTACTACAGAGACCAGTGGAACTATGCACAGGGATGAAAATTCATGAGTAGTGAGTGTCTTTGCTGCATTCAAGCCTTAATGTCTATTAATGTTCAACTTTAAAAATGCCATGCCCTCAATTGCTAGAAAATATTAGACACAGAAGGTAGACTAGCTACAGCAAAATAATTTGCAAAGTCACCAGTAAAATGGCAGGTGGCTGCAGTGTTAATGATGTTTCAAAAGCAGTTGCCATTTAAGAAAACTGCTGTGCCATAGTGAATGGACATTTCCCATGGAAAAGAATGTCAGCTTGAAATGCAGCTGGCAGAGAAGAATTCAGTAAATCTATGAAATGTTTTGGTTTGTGATTTCTGTTATCTACAAAAAGAAGAAAAAAAAAGATTTTTTCGTTCTGACCTCAGGAAACTACTGAAGGCAACATTAAAACCATATCCAAGAGTGCTGCCAAATGAAAGGTGTGAAAACATGAATTTTAGTCCTATTTTTCTCAGGTTTCATACAATTTAGAAGAGGAAAGAGTTATCTTAGGACAGAGAAGCAGACTAGGTGGCTCAGTGAGCCACACGGATGAGTTCCTCAGGTTGATTTGCTCAGCCTACAGCCTCAGGGGAAGCAGGACATATGCTCAGACTCTCTGGACAGAATCCCAAATTCAGAAAAATGGCCTGATTCTCAGTAACATCTTAATTTCCTTTCCTGTCCGGTTTATTTAAGGCATTCAGTAGATGACACGAATTTCTCTTCTGCAAACATGTAATTGCAAACTTTAAAATTCTCCCCTAGTTCCAAGAAAATATCCTTAAGGAATAAAAACATTCATCAATGGTGAATCATACGTTTGCTCCCTAAATTAAGTAACTTGTTAACTCTAAGGTACCTGAAGGGAAAATGTTTCATGCATGACCCTCAGTTGCAAAGGTTCAGTTAGGCTTGAAAAGCCTTTAACTGTATTTGCAATGCCAAACTTGCAGCAGACATCTTCTTGACCAGAGACCATTGCTGAGTCTGACTCCTTAATGGAAAGGAATGTTCAGCACTGAGCAAAACACACAGACCTCTATATCACAGCATGTAACAACATTCTCTGCACAGAACTCAAGCTCCCTGAGAAGGTAGAAATAAAAAAAGCAAAATACATTTTTATATCTGTATCAATACCACAAGGAAGTGTTTCAACTTGCTTTCAAAGTCTGACAATTCTTCGTAATTCTGAACATCTCCTGAATGTCCCTTCCACATCTCAAAATTAGAAGCAATACAGGAGTTATTTGTCAGAGATATCCTTACGTTTATTTGGCCCTTAATATTGCAATAGATTATCACACTGAACGTCATCGACATACCAAAGATCAGACTGAAATATATCTTGGCAAATCTATTTCAAGGGGGTACATTTGCTAGCTGTACAACTATGTATCAGGAGGAATAATTCAAATCACACTTACAACAATGCCAGTAGAACATGGAAAAAAATCCTATTTTAACTTCCTCAGGAAGCTGATGAATTTTGTACACCAGGTTCTGCTTTTTCCGAACAAAGCCTGGGCAATATCCAAGGGCAATGGATTTAGACATTAATCTTCAGGAAAATCTGCCCTAGGATGTATTTCTGTTTAAAAGGTGGTTTTAATTTATAATCTGCGATTCAAAGGGTGTATCTAGTCGGTTCTCTTCCTCTTTGTGAAATAAATCATACTATAACATCTTGGCAACCATACTTGGACAGCAGCACCTTCAGAATTGTCTTACCCTACTCAGAAATGGAACATATGCATCATTACAGGGCTTTTTTCACTGCACATTTATACACAGACACCCTATAGAATATATAAAAGCACAAGTAATTTGAAGAGTGCTCACCATAAGTGAGAATATACAGTGGTTTTCCATTAGTGTCCATAGTGGTTAGGCAAGGAGCTTTCGGTGAGATGGTCCCCCATCGCTGCAAAGCTGCTTCCAGAGAAGGTGGCCAATTTGTAACCACACCTAATTGTTCCCCACGCATAGCCAACATCTGAGCTCCCTCTGGCTTTGGCTGGTTTGGATCTGGCTGTTGGACTTATGTTATGAAAAGATACACAGTTACCATGCAAATTCTATACCTTGTGTACACCTGTGTAATCAAGAGAATAAGTTACCTTTGCAAAATATTCTGAAAACAATAACACATTAGAAGGTATTGAGAAGCAACAGAGAAATATAATGGAACAATTAACTTTTAACCTTAACACAGATCAAGCAACTGAAACACCTCAGGAATGTACATGCTTGTCCTTACACTAGCTCTACAAGCAGGGAAAGAAACTGCTGAGGCCGCATGCATATATTTATCTTCAAAATAATCAACCTTTCTTTATTCCTAAAGAGACATAGGGAACACTTTTTTCTGGGAAAAATGCAGTAATGAGATGAACTGCAGAACTATTGAAAAATGTACTCTAACAAGTCATCAGTAACAGACTGATTTAAGTCATGTTCTGTTACGTGCTTTCTTATAAACTACTAGGAAAACTATTTATATTTCCATATCCTGGTGAATCTTTATTCTCAAAGCACTGGTCTCTTTAAAAATAATCTCAATTTATTGACTTTATCCTTGTTTCTATCTCACATTTAGTTCATTTTTTTGATGCTTGACTGTTACAAAAAGGATGTGTAAAACATTTAACATGCTCTCCCACACTGACAGTTTTTCTCCTATTGGTGTTCAAAAGCCATGGCTGCAACCCACAGCTCAATGTTCTCAAAGCAAAGCTTCCCTCCACTCTCTTCTGTCATTTCTTTGCAGGCAGAACCAGGAGCTGAGCAAACAAGACTTTTGACTCGACAGCACTATGTTCAAGCTCACTGCAAACAGGTTCCACTAAATACCAATGCTTTTTGGTACTTGCCAGTACAGGGAGGGCTTACTTAGCTTTCTAGAGAGTCAATGTAGGACACAAACATTTTACAGAGTTTTAATAAGAGATCCCCAAACCTTTTGAAAAACAGTCATTTTACCTTCTAACAATTCCTCAAAGTCATCTACAAAGAACTCTCGTAATGGTGGTCGTTTGGGCCGTTTTAGTGTATTGACCAGCTGCTGAATCTTTGCTGACACTCTGCTGCTCACTGGGACTCCTGCAGGACAGGGATCAATGGAGACATCAGTTGACTGCTATGCTGAACACCACCAGACGTTAAGTGGGGTTAGAAAAAGTCTAGGACTGCAAGGCCACCACAACTACAGTTTCATGCCACACCGTGACTCAAGTATTTAACATTAAGACATTGAAGCAAAAAGGAACAATGATGCCTAATTTAAATAAAAACAATACAATAATGTCAGAGTGAGGTTGCAGAATTAGAAGGGAAACAGTATACAGACTGAGGGAGAGAAGCACAGTGAAACAACCCTCCCTACAGCAAATGTCAGTACCCTGAGAGAACTCTCTCAGCAATGGTCAGTGAGAAGACAGGCACTGGACCTCCCCATCATCACAGGTCATACCAACACTATCTGACTAGCTCAGCAAGGAGTGTGGGTCATAGGCTCTGCCCCATCACTTCTCTGGGTTGTTCTTTCCATTGTACTGGACATCTGTCCAGTATCCATCTTAAACATGGTTCACAGCTTTGTATTATTCCAGCATGACCCTGTATTCTCTGAACATCCCTAGAGCCAAATCCCACCAGCCAGCAACCTCCAAAGGGAGTGTGCTTGCCCATACAGCACTTTGAAAAACACAGTTCTGAACAGGAGCGTGGGGCAAGGGCCATTTTAATAATATCATCCCATCAATCACCTCCCCCTTCCTATTCTCTAGTTGAGTGCAAAGTCTCTGCAATGCTCATGTCATCTGTTCCTGAACTAATAGCTTTCTGTCACCGTATTGCAGGAATTTCAACTTCCTACCCTTTCACAAGGTTGGCTCCAAAACTTTTACCAAGTGGTGTTTAGGGTTTAGAGTAAGTTTAGATGTGATACACTTGGTCAACAATTCCACGTTTAGTCAGTTTTAGAGAAGAGGAGCAATAAATAAGAAAGGGTTTACAAATAACTGTTTTTCAAAAAAAAAAAAGCCACAAAAAAACCAAATCTCAGAGAATAAACCTCCAACATGTCACTTCTCAAGACGTAGCCATCCTAGCATGTCACATTCTTCACCATTTAAAAAAGAGACTAGCTGTAACCAGACAGCATGATAAAAGCAAATCTAAAGAGATTTACTGTTTTGTTTTGCCAAACAATTTCTACAGGGAGTCAGCTCTGCTGATGACGAAATATTTCTCTATGTTGTCTTCATTGATAGCAGTTTATTTTAGGGCTGTAAAGATGCTGCAACTTTGTATGTGTTTATAAGTGAAAAGTGCCCAGAAAAAAAAAAAAGACAAACCAACAACAAAAAACAAGAGCAGATGCATACAGTAACTACTGAAAAGGTAACAATACTCAAACAAACCCAGCTCTGCTTTGTGACATACCATCACCAGTCTCCATAAGTTCGGCGTTTCCATACTTCGGTGCCACCCGTGCTGTTGATCCTTGTGGTCTTTCTACTTGTATTGAGTGTTCTGAGGTGTAAGTGGTAACATCTGGAGGGGCAGAATGATTTTCTGTGAAAAATAAGTTAAAAGGTTTAACCGTGTACCTCTAGTGTTACAGCAGAGAAAAGCAAAGGGCAGAGGAAAGGATACCATTTGATTTTTTTTCCTCCTAACATTTGAACAGGCATTAAAGTTAATGCACAAAATGATTGTATATAACTATAATGCAAAGCATGATTTTAATAAAGTTTCCACTGCTTAAAACAGAGCTGCAGTCACATCAGCAATAGGCTAAAAAATGATACAATTAGGTTGTAGGTTCTCCACTGACATCTGATTTTATACTGTTGAAGCCTGTGGACCTCTGCAAATAGAAAAGACCCAGACAAATATACTTTTGATGGATTACTGTGTTGGTTTTTCTAAGTAAAAAGAGCACAGCATGTTGTCAATCACTTGCAAGTGCCAATGCATATTACTTTTATAACCGCTATATTTTGAATATGTCAATTTTAGTTCAGAGAGGAAAAAATCAATCATAGCAGGGTTGGAATCCAGAGGAAAGAAATAAAATGTAAAGAAAGATGAACTTTGCATTCTGCATGGACACTTGCTTGTCTATTTTTGGACAGAGATATTTCAATTCTTCCACATAACAAAGCTTTGCCTTCCAAAAGGCAAACACAATTTGGTCTGACTCATGCCAGCACTGTTAAACAATTCCACAGAGCTAATCTTTCTCTTTCATAGCCTGATAACTCAGCATGCTACCACAGTTTGTCTTCCCATGTTTTCAGGTCTGAATCTCTATTACCTACATATTTGTATCATTTTTATGGGCTGTCTCATACATTTTTTCCAGGATTTTATCAGCATTAGATTAGATGAAGATAAACACCATGAGAAAATAATAACTTCTCTTTCAATTGACATAAATGATCCCCAGCAGCCTCTGAGTTAAAAAGAAAGTAGGTCTTCATTCTGCTGCTGCTGAAGAGAAATGCATTCCATTTTACAATAGGGTAAGTCTTTAAAAATGCAAAAATCCTGGAAAAATGTCATCTTGATCCAATACTATTTTCAAGACATGCTTTTTATTAAACCTGTCCTTTCAGAATTATGGTGCCATAAGTGCATACAACACTAACTTTGACAGTAAATTTCATCTCAAATGTAATTATGAAGCATTTTCCTGAGTCTTGAACTTTGGATCACTGTAATTCTTGTATATTCAATCCCAAATTTATGCACCATCAACACAGAAAACTAATCTTTATGCTACACATACAGGAAAAGGATGCTGCAACAGAGGCTTATTTTGCATACTCATTATTTAAAGGTAGCATTTGACAGACAATCATCATACAAAATTAAGACATGATATCAATGTCTGTAGTTGTTAGTTAATGTTTATATTCATAACATCATAAGGATTCAACCTTATCACTCAATCCTACTATGTGGTTGAGGAAAACACAAGTTGACTTTCATCAAGCAACTCAAAACCATTTTGCATTCTACAAATGTCCAGTTGAAGCCTTTGCTTCTGACCACGTACATTGTTATAACTTTACTGAAACAAACACCTTATATTGTGCTATAAGTGACCAGCTGAAGTATAATAGTTTGAACAATGAAGCTTATGCTGATAATTGTTTGAATAATGTCTTAATTTTAGATGTCTTGTCATTATCAATTATTTTACACTCAGCACAATTTTTGCCCTTTCTTGCTAAGTGGCAAGAGCCTTTCATAGATCATGATTGAATTACTCAATAACTAAGTCAATTTAAAAATGCTGATGTTTATCTTTTTATCCTTACTTATAATGCAGTTTTGCTATGTATATAGGACATCATGACTAAGAAAATAATTGTACTTAGTCAGCTATTAGAAACATGAGAAAGTATTTTTCAAGTTAGCTATAACTGTTTACATCTTTCCAGTGAAGTATTTCTGTCTTTCAGACTTTACAAGGCAAAGTAAATTGGAGTTAAAGTCTCACCAGGTTTTATCACTGAGATTAATTTTATTCTTTGAAATGCATGGGAGAGAAGATACCTGATCCAAAACACCACAGAGCAGAGATGCTCTCCTTTCAGCTCTATGCACTTGAAACCAAATTCTTCTTTGTTACACATGGTGCCAAGTAGAAAGAATGTAAGAAGAGTCCTGCTCTTTTGTAAAAGGGCTTCCTTTTGAACAAGCAAGCACTTGAAACTACCTAAAAGAAACTCTCTGCCCAAGGTGGCCACCACTGGTCAGTCACAGAGTGAGGTTCTAGTGCTCTGGCTGCCCACCTGCTATTTGCATTTCCATTATGAACTTTCATCCAGCAGAAGAGGAATATTCAGGTTTGTCCTGCTGTGTTCCTTTATAGTACCTGTTTAACAGATGTCTTATCATAGCAATATCTACAGCTCTAGGTTTCACCCATTAGATTTACAAATCCTCAGTTGGTTCACGTCTCAGTCTCAGGCTTGGATAAATTAAAATTGTACAGACAAAAATTTGGTCTGAATGACCTCTAAAGAGAAAGATAATTGCTACATTATGTGAAATGTGCCTTTTTATTTTCTATAGAACAGTCAATCCAGGCTTCGACTATGGACACAATCTCTATAGAGCTGCTTGGTCTTAGGTAACTTGAAGCATTATTTGAGGTTTAGTTAAGGATCATGATCCTGACACATCTGTTCACTGAAAAGTAGAAACTGTGACAGCTGCTTGACTTCAAAGCATTTCCTCCATCAAACATACATATTTGTGTCACCTCCTCTTCCCATCTCCTCCAATATTTTTGCATTAGAAGATCACAGAAAGAACAGCTATTTCCAGTTAAGGCTCTCTTCATTTCTGTCACTGGAGCAACATTATTTATCCCATTTCATGAAATTCAGAAAGACTCAGCAAAGTAGAGCACATTCGTGTATGGATAGAGCATATGAGCTGACAAAGTCCCACGCCTGAGGAGAAGCAAAGTGGAGGAATACTTGCAGTGGAAGATTGGAAGCTCTCATAAGCATCATGTACTTGAAAAGTCTCCAGGAACTCCAAAAGCATCCCTAAAATAATGTACTTGAAGAAAATGCAGCCTTCCCTCCCAAATAAGCTGGCTCTTCTGGTTGTTAGGGAAGGAAAATCCAGAGTCAGAACTGTAGCCTTCTCCATTAGCTGTTTTCTCTTGTATTGCTGTCCAGGTGACAGATAGTATTTTAAACTAATCTCCTGTATTATGAGTTAACATTCCCTCTCAGAAAACAAGAATTGTAAAGTTGTCAGAAGGCTGTCAGCCATGCTTTATGGAACATGTTTTTATATTTACTTGATTAGAAATCTATGTAGTCTTTAATGTGACTAGAGGTAGAAACATATTTGAATCATATAAAAGAAACATTAAATGCACCTACAGGATCAAAAATTTGTAGCAAGATGATTAACTTTATATAGATTTACAATCATAACTAAGCACCATGTTCATTGCATGAACTTTGTGAGCTTTGGGTGTGCTTTCTCTCCTTGATTTTTATATATATAGAAATCCAAACTATGTAATATTAACAACTGAAAACTTATAGATCTTAGAAATATATACAGTAGTGACCCAAGGAAGGGTCAGAACATTAGATATTTTTTACAGATTTCACTGGCTTGAACTCTAAATTCAAGAATTACCAAACACAGCTGTGATACTTAAGCCAAACTTAATGCAGACACCTGAGCATCTTAGAACTGAGAATAAATATTTAAATGATATCTACCGCAAACGAGAACTTTGGCCACAATAGAGAAGCAGCAGAAGTCAAATTAAATGAACTGTATAACATTAAAAGCATATAAGAGCTTATGCAAATTATCAAAATGATCCACAAAGCTGAACTCTGATTATATTATGGCCAAAGCTTTTTATCAAATCCCTTCTCAGGACTGCATTAGTGTACTTAAACTGGAAAAAAAATCTACCTTTGATTTTGTGATGCACTCTGAAGGTCAAATCCTAGTGGATATCAGAATGGAGGACTTTCTCATTAAAGGTCTTTAGCATAAGGTTTTTATTAAGGTCTTTAAAGATAACCTTTTAAAGGTTATCATTAAAAGTCTTTCCTGTTGCACCTTAAATTTGTATTTAGCAAAAATGGCATCTTCAGAGTATGGTAGCATGTCCTTACATATTTACAGGTGATTTCTCTTTTGCAGGCTGGTCTGTCTCTGGAGAACAATTCCCTAGACCAAACAAACAGTAAGCCATGGTAATATATGTTCTTTGTGATCAAGAACAAACTGTCTCCAGTAGCTGAGGAGCTTCAAGGAACAGGATTACTCCTCTCTCATCTTCTCACCTACCAAACAGGACTATTAACTTCCCATCACTGTCCCACTGCCTTTGAAAGAGCAAGGCTAACTGTGGAAATACTTCAAATCTATTACTTCTTAGAATACATTTAAATGCAAAATCCATTTCCTTGGATTGAAAAGAAATGAAAGAGCAATTTAATTTCAAATTCTTACAGAATGCAGCTCACCCATGAAAAAATACATCTTACAGTTATCAACTGTGCAGCTTTTCTTACATTTCTAGGGATCTTAGCAACAACTGATGGCAACCTTAAGATTACAGTCTCAGTCTGTCAGCAGATATCCCTCATAGTTTTCTCCAAATGACCTTTACATTACTACATCACAACTACAGTACAACCAGAGATGCAATTTAAGGTCTCTTCTTGTCAGAACAAATGAAAACATACATAGACTGAGATAAGCTCAACTGCTTCCTTCAAAGGCAACATCTTTCTAGTCAACAACAAGGCAAAATAAAACAAGTATAAGAAGCACTACTTTTCCTTTTCTGCAGAATACTGCCACCTTAATTTAGCTCTATAAATGCTGTATTATTTACCACAAACTCAGTGATTATAGAAGACTTGCTGTGCCAGATTTAAAACTACTGAAATGTCACATTATAAAGAAGCTATATTTAAAGACACATTAAGACTTGGTGTGTGAGTAATGCAACCTTTCAGAGTTTGGATAAATTTAATTCTCTATGCTATAATTTCCTCTAGCATTTCAAGATGAAGTCACAGAAAATAATCAAATGCAATGATTAACGTGTTCTGAAGTGTATTTGTTTCTAAAACCAGGTTCTAAGCTATTCATTTAGCATGAATTTACAAATACAATACAAGTTATTCCCCTGACTGCAATTCAGCAGTTCCAGACCATGGTGAGAGGATTACTGAAAATACAGGTGTTACATCAAACTACACTCATAGCAAAAAACAAAGGGATACAAACAAATGTTCCAGCACACAAATTTAGGAACATTTATCTCATTACATATACCTGAAAAGGAATGACCAGTTGAGGAACAGTCACACAAAACTGAATTTATGTGTAGTAGAACAGTAGTAAGGTTGTTTTACCTGTTCCAACACAGACTCCAACAGATTTCATGTGTAGTAAGGTTGTTTTATCTGTTCCAACACAGACTCCAACAGATTTTCAATGTGACAGGCCAATATACACATCCCAGCAAGAACACATCCAAAGCAGATTCATTGTATGATAAACAATTGAAGAGAGTGAAAGGAAAAGAAGCCTTGCTTTCCTCATGTCTAATCAAATACCTTCCTCATTTTAATGAAGACTAATGTCAATGGCACAATATTCACAAATAATGTCTGTGAAGCTCAGCCCTAATGAAAAGAAAGCTTTGACTTCCTAGGATCTTTCCAAAGGATATAAACAAGCTACTAACAATAACAGCTCCCTTTTCCAAAGGTATACAGTGGTCTTTCCCAAGGTGTTTAATAGCTAGATATCCCAGTTCATGTATTCTAGATTCAATTAAGGGCAGAAAAATATGTTTAAGAGGACTGCTGTTAACAGAATTATCAAAACTCACTTAAGCTATGTAATTACAGTGGTGCAGCAGTGGGGAAAGCTCATATGCAAGAAATCCCTTCTGCATGCACCAATTTTCCTTACTGACAGACCCTACAGAGACCTTCATAGTGCTACGTAATGGAACTCTTGCAACTGTACCTTTTAAGATATTTGGGAGCCAACAGCTAGACCCTGTTATACATAAGTATTCCCCTAAATCTAAACTGCCATTTTTTTTCTGCCCTCCTAACATAGGGATGTAGGACTATCTCTTCACATAATATATGTAAGTAGAAAAAAAAACAAAGAAGCAGCAGCACAGGAAAGACTTTTTTAAGACTTCATATAGCAGCATCAACTAAATGTGAGAGTCAAGATTCATGTCAAACTGGACATATTCAACACATCTGTATACTAACCTATATGTGTTTGAGCCATAACATCAGCTAGTCTGTGTGCAGCACCACTGCCTCCACTTTGTGTCGAAGAGGAAGAAGTGGTTGATGTGGTAGATCCATGGATCGCTTGACTGATCCAGTGTTCCATGTTTATACTCCCCTGACTTGAGGTGGGAGTTCCCTGGGAGTCGCCCTGTACGGAGCCTTCATCTTCTGAACCAGAAGAAGTATCTAGTAATTAAAAACAGACTGTTAACTTGCAGTGCTTTGGTTTTTTTAAACTAGAAATAAGGCATCTTCATAGTACAAATCTAAAGAAAGTGTCATTAAGAAAATCTCAGGAAGGTAGATAAACATAATGAGAAAAGTCTGTAATACTGAAAGCACCTGAAACTAAGTCAGTTGCTAACTGTGCAGAGAGAAATTTCCTGTTCTAAGGTCATAGCTTGTGTATTATTGTACAAAAAAATTAAGGATAATCAAAGTCTTCCTTTATAATGTTAAAAACTGAATCTCCTGAAGGTCTCCACCCATGTATTAACGGTACAGAGTACATAAAATGCTTTCCCAAGCTCACTCCACAAAGTCTGTGAAACACTTTTCCATTTGTACAAAGTCCACTCCTCACTGAAATAGGAGTCCCAGCCAGATTCAGTGAGTATGGGAATGCATGAGATAGGGGGTATTTTCACAGCCTAGTAGATAAAAAAAGCAGATAAACTTGAAAAGGAATGGCACAATTAATTGTAAAAACAATGTTACTTTATAGTTTAAGGGAATAAATCAGAAACTTGAAAGGAAGTTTGACTAACATATAATATGACAACTTGGACATAGTTAAGTTGTTGTAAGACCAAAAGGACCACCATAAGCTACAGCATCACCATGGGCAATGCAATCATGTGAACTGTCCCTGTTGACTTTTCCACCATTCAGTTCTCTGCTGCAAACATACCTCAAAGTCATGCTCAGTGTGTGTCAAATGCTATTTCCACTACCATCTGCAGACAGATTATTAGTTCATATCAGCACAAAGAAGCATTTTAAAAACTCTCATAAAATAGATTCATACTCACCTGGAGGTGTGTAGGCATCCATTGATGTTTGCACCACCAATGAACGTCGTTTTGAGGGCATGGGGACTGCCATTTTCCTTTCTTTATGTTTAGCAAGGGCTGCCTGAACTGCTTCTGTGTGGACATCTGGAAGGAAAGAGATTTCAAGCCAGTGTTAGACAGAAAGGAGCTGCTTCTTTGTGCACCTGTGTGCAGGTCTGTGTATGTGCCAGATGGGCTGAGAACACACATCGAATGATGAGAGCCCAGGAATGCTCAGGATCTCAGAGGAACTGTGTGAATTCTCCTCACTGTAGGAAGAGCAGCTATAGTGAAAAGTGCTGTACCAACAAACAAGCCCTTTGAGCTGTATATTCCCAGGACAGTGTGGCAGTATTTGAAAAGCAGGAACACTGCTTTCCCAGGGCAAACTGTTTAACTGCAGCAGCCATTACTGTTCTCAGTGGAACTGTGATGTATTAACATTGCCCATTTTTTGTAAATGAATGAGGTTTCCAATTTACACAAAAGTCACACAGACTAAGTGAACAAGAGCATTTGCTTGAAGGGTTAAGAGATATGGAAAATGTCACCACAGAAATGGCAACAGGTCCCCCATTCCCAAAACCTTCTCCTGCCTCTGTCACTTGGCATTATTCACAGAAAATAAAGTATTACGTAGGGTTGGCCTGACGTGGAATGAGAAGAAAAAGCACCCTGAGCACAGACCTGATGCTGTGCAGGCAGATGCTGCACACAGCTCACACCAGCCTCCTCCACAGTATCCAACAGATCCCTTCTCCTTGGGGACATACCCAGTGAACAGCTTCTCTACCTTTCCCATGGTACACAGCTGCCTGCCTCCCAAAGTCTGAAAAAGGCCATTTAACATGTCTGAAAGACACAAGTGACTTTCTGATAATTACTTTGTTTTATGCAAAAAACTACATACTGAAATTTCTGCCTTCAGTTTACTACCTTGCACTGTTTGTCCACGTATTTCTATGGATTTGGGACAAGACACACCTGAGAAGACTGTGTGCAAAAGACACACAGGCAACAGAAGTCCCTTGTGGCTAAAGAAGTTGCCACATATTGACCATCTGATATCTTGCCTTTTAACCAGTTGCCACTGGGTTGACCATCTTGCCTTTTAACCAGTTGCCACTGGTCAGCTGTAGAAAATACGGTAACTTGGGTGCCTAAATTAGCTCCTCCCATTTGTGACACAGGAGCACATTGAATCAGGTCTAATCCAGAGTCATCCTGTTTCTACTGCTGTCAAGTCTGTTTGAAGACCATCCTCTCAGGCTGGGTTGGCAGCACACAGACACTTTCCTACTCCTGTATTGATGTGGTGGCAGCTCTCAAGGGGCAATGTGCCCCAAGAAAAGCAACAGGAAAAAGAAGAGTATATCTATCTATTTAAAGAAGCACTGGTTGGATCACATCATTATAAGTAACTTGTTGCAGGTAACAAGAAGCATTACACTCTGTGATAAGCTGAAGTGTCTCATTTTCAATCATGGTGTTCCCCATCTTCTGTCAGGGTTTAAGCACTGCTCAGTGGAACAACAGCAGGGAAGGAAGTCTAAGAAAAGTGTGTTATCGGTCGCTTCTATGAGTTGTTTCTTTGCTTTTGTTTTAAATCAGGAAGAGGATGAGCACATCAGCAAAGCAAAGCAAGAAAAGCCATGAGCAAAGCTGAAAAACCATTCTCAAAAGGTGAAAGAGCCATGCAGCTGATGGACCAACATGTAGGAAGGCTACAATGCTAACAGAGACCAAGAGAACAATTTCTCTCCTGTCAAGTCATTATTTTTAAATAGGAAGTTTTAGGTCTTTGTCATTAAAACCTGATGAAATGTTTCTGTAAAAAGTATCAGACTAAGAAAATAAACACTGTAAGTCTTTACCTAACAGCACTTCCCCAAGATAAATTCCTACCTGCTCACTCCACACCAATGTCAGTAACGTATACAAGACTGAACATGCTCATTAATAGCTTGTGTTTCTTATCCATCAAAGAGGGAAAATTCTTGGTTTTCCTTCAAAGGATAGCGATTAGATATCAAGCAATAAAACATTAGCTTTCCCTTTAAAAAAAAAAAAAAGCAAACCCAACACTGCAGCAATTTTTGGAAGAAAATTAATTTTGCTGATCAACACAGGAGGAACTATTTGTATCTCATTGTACATAGGACTGTTTTTTTACTGTAAGTGTCAGGAGGGAGAAGAAATTCTTCCTAAGTTTTTTTTAAAGGAGGACAGCTGACAGAAAACCATTAAAATGCCTAGTGACAGCTGGATGCTGAATCATAACTTGTGAATTCTTTGATTTCTGTTTTGATGCTGTTTTGATGTAAGAAGGTAGACTCATCAACTTAATTAAAAACACTCTGCAGGGTTTTAATTTTCAAATGAGTGTACAGGAGTCCAGGAATTGAATTGTTTTCTTAATAAAGCACATGCTTGATATGTTTATTTGTAATGGGTTACTGTGGAAGAAACCAAACCGTAGAGTGCTAAAAAAAACCCAACCCCAAAACCTGACAGGAAAGCAAGGACAATGGAAAAGATAAGAAACTCTGAATTAGCAAGAGGGAAGCTGACTGGGGAGAAGGAAGAGACACACCTGCTCTCAGCCCAGCCTGCAGGGCTGACTGTTCAAAAGGCATTACTCAGAGTATGAAGGCTACCAAAAAACCCAGCACTCATGTCTAGAAAATGCTGAGGACAGATAGTCCAGAGATGGTCCAGGGACCATCAGCAAGAGCTTACAGGTTTTTGGATGGAAAGAAAATAAAGGCAGCAGAAACAGTCAAGCTTGGATTAAAAATCTTTTCACAATGTTCTCTCCAAGGAATAAAATTCTTGGCTAAATGAAGTGTCTCTGTGCATATAAAGAAAGGCTAAGGATAAGGCAAAGAATGAATAACAGCCTATATACTTTTTATGGTCTTCTCTTTGAGTGAAACCCTACTGATGGGTTCTGAAGATGCTCTTCAACATATTTTGTCTTGTACAGACGGGACTTGTTAACCTAATAAACAGTGTTAAGTCATTCATACCGAGAGACCAAGACCCAAAGTACTGAGAAAGAATACCTAGAGACCAAGACCCAAAGTACTGAGAAATCAGAGAGGTGAGGGAAGGCCAAATTGATACTTCAGAATTACACCTGAGAACAACTCGTGGGTTACATCTATCCTGTAACCACAGCAAGACAGAAACAGTAAGTAGCTTTGTTCCTGCCAACTATCAGCTTCAGATATGCATTTTGCATACACATGCTTTGCATTTCCCTAGGTTTTATCTTTGCTTTTCCTATCTATAAGCCAACCTGACTGATGTATCACAAGGAATGTTAACCAAAATACAACTAATAATCTCTTTGTACTTTCATGAAGCATGGATTTCAATCCAAACTGAAACATACATTCCTCACCAATTGGTGTTCCTGGTAATTGGCTTCTTATCAATTTAAGAAGGAGTGTGGTCACTCTTTGCCTTTATCTTGGTGAAGGATGGGCTATGGTCCCCATCATGTTTTATTTAACTCACTGCTTGCCAACAGTCTGTCCCTAACAGCTACTGAAAACATACCAGGAGATTTGTAATAGGAATTTATACAATAGTAACTGGAAGCTCCTTGTTCATTAAAGGAAGGATTTGTAATACACACTGGGAGAAATTATAATGAAAGTGTGAAGACATACCCAAGTTCGCTTGGG
This sequence comes from Acanthisitta chloris, assembly GCF_000695815.1. Classification (NCBI taxonomy): domain Eukaryota; kingdom Metazoa; phylum Chordata; class Aves; order Passeriformes; family Acanthisittidae; genus Acanthisitta; species Acanthisitta chloris. The sequence continues at coordinate 20,777 of NW_008654892.1, forward strand.
ACAGGAAACTGCTACCTCCCTGAATCTCATTAACCCAAAGAAGTTTGCATTCTCTATATATTGCACACAGCACCAGCAGCAACATCAGGTTAGAATTTCAAACCCTCTGGTGGGGTGAAGCCCCCTGTCTTGCAGGTCTGACAAAAGTGTCTGAATTTCCTTGTTAATCTACTCTGGCATGCTCAGGGTAACTGAATTCATCATACTGTGATTGAGCATTGCTTTAAAACACAGATTTCTTGCTATTTTTTCCTGAAAAAAAAAATCATTCAAATGAAAAGTTTGTCCAGAAATGCCACACAGAAATGCTTTTATGAAAAAAAATCCACAAAACCCCCCACTTCTCTCTTTCATCATAGTGCTGCTTGCTACAATTTCTCAACTACTATAAATTTCAGACAGAGCTTCAAACACAGATACACCTTGATGCAATTGTACTCAAGCCTTCTGAGGAAGTCCTGGGTCTAAGTGTAAAAAACCCCAGACTTTTATGTAGAAGTCTGTGACATTCTAACTACACTGCTACAGCTGGTAAAATGACTCCAGATCCAGACCCTTCAAAGCACTCCTGTCGCTCTTCCCATCCAGCTTTTCCACAAAAGATCTAGAGCATAGACCAAAATATCACCACCTCTGTCCACAGTGCTAGGAACCAATGCACAGTGCCTTATCTGCTATCGTCCTCCACCATTTTAGGTTGGCCAACCAAATGTTGAATCCAATTTTTGTGTTTGTACTCAAGGAATCAACAAATTGAACAGAGTAAAACAACACACTTGGGAAAACTCATTGCTTAACTTGTGCTCACCTGCTTAACACCAATCAACCTGGTGTTCAGTATTCAGCCTTACCCATATTTCTTATAAGCTACCTGTTAATACTTAGCAACTGCAGACAAATCAGCTCTGTCCACAGTCTTTTCTCTGCTGCATTCAAGCATTTTTATTTGTTTATTCTCTCACTTTACTTTCTATGCCAGGATACACAAGCATACTTTTGGGAGCAAAGTCAGTAAGTGAAATAGAAGGGAAATGGAACTGCAAAAAAAAAGCAGGGGGTAGAGAAGTTTCCCTTCAAAGAGCTAATGATCTATCAACCAAGAGATGAAGCCTCAAAACAAAGGGCAGAGAAATTAGAACCGAGATAGAGAATGAGGGTTTGTAAATTCAGACTCCCAGAGCGATGACCTATTGCTTTGGCCACTGCACTCCAGAAACCCTTTTCTGTTGCAAATGGAGGTAAATTCCTCATTCCATCAGCAGGATGAATTGCCCATCTTTCCCAGGAGGTGCTCTGCTTAATGCAATCACTCTTCCCATCTGATTTATCTGGTAACTTGGCACAATGTTGTGCTCCTTGTTTAACTGAAAAGGCTTAGGGAAAAACCCACTAATAGACATTACTGCTCAACACCAGCTTGATACAGACACCATGTTCTTGGTGATCTCTCCCAGCTGTATCTCAGTGTGATCTACTGGCTGTATGTTCAATGCCTGGTGCATTTTATTGCCCATGAAAAAGGGAACAAGCCTACCTGTCTGCTTCTGTGGAACAAAGTGACATCCTGCCTGCACTGACACTCTGCTCCAAAGGAATCCCCCAGCACAACAAACCAGTGGGAGACTGGAGCCTCAGAGGTTGGCACACAGCCCAGCTGATAGGTGGGCAGTGGTCAAAGGTCAAACACTGCTGCCCAGGAATACAAACACTGTTAATTACAGACTGCTCATGTTTTCAATTCCTTGGTCACAGTGTTCTTTAACCATTTATTCCATACACTGTTGATGACCTGAAATTTAATCTTTTTTGTGGGGGAGACAAGACAAATTTTTATTTAGTCACAAGTTGAGTTGGAATTTTTTTTTACTGGATCTGAGATAATAAAAGTCTCTTTGAAATTTTTAATGAAGTCGTTTCTGGAGAACATGCTTTCTTTCCTCCTTGCACAAACATATGCATACTTAGAACAAGTAATGACTTCCCTCTATGACAAACTACGACTCTCCTAGTCATTTCCTTTGGGGAAGGCAGTATGATCCATCTAGGCTCAGCTGTCTCCACAAGCAAATAAGTCTTCCTTTCCTAAAGTAAAAAAGCAATTGCTGTGTGATGAACAAGGTCAGCCATTTCCTGCTCCACACATGGAGCCATGCTGCAGCATCTCATATTGCTCTATGGCTGCTAGAATCTTCATTTGGCATGGAGCATAATCCTGACTCGTCCTTCCCCTTAAAACCTGATGATTTGGGATTCCTCATCCCTTACTTGGGCCAGATACAGTGTTCTTGAAAGCTCTGAATTGTAACTGGGATATTTGAAATATGCTGCAAATTCTTAGTCCTCCTACAGACTTTTGCAGCTTTTAGAGTTTGCTCCTTTTTGTTCAGCTCTTCTTTTTAAAAAAGCTAAAATCCTATTCAACAAATTACAGTTGCATTCTTCCTCGAGGTGTAGGTTTTGTTACTTTTTTTTCCCCTGCATATAACATGCCTTGGTAACTTCCTTTATTCAGTGTTAGCTGCATTTGCTCCATAGGCATGTCAAACACTCAACATACTGTCAGCAAAGTGATACCTCCTCATGGATCTGGGATCTGGGCATGAGTTCCACATGGATCATGAAAGAGGGTGCTCCTCCCATGGCAAGCAACAGCTACATTAAAAAATTCTACATTATAAAACTGTTCCTTGCACCCCTTGCATAAAATGCCTCAGCACACAAAAGAAAAACAGCAACTTCTTTTGTTCTTAAATCAGGCCTCGAGGTTGCGTGTCAAGTAGTTCTCCTGCATCTAATTTACCATGCAGCCCTGTTTCTTTTTAAGACAAGAAATTAGACTGGCTGCAGACAGAAGTCATGCATTGCTAAAATCAATATAGTAGAAGTCTGTTTCTACCTTTGTTTCTGATAAAATATGTTTCTTCTGTCATTTTTGCTCATATTTCCAGTTTCCTGGTAATTATAAAGCCTTGATACACAATCACCAGCTGTTTAAGAAACACAACTATAGAAAAACAAGCTGTTGCCCAATTTTTGCTGTACAGATGCAGAAATGCCTAACAGAGCCCCTACCATCTTATGCAGTCTGGTTCACCTGTTCTGAAGTAATGGTACTACTTCCATCCCTCCTCTTAGGGGACTTAGCCCTGGAAGAATAAAACTGCTCAGAGACAAACCTGGTTGTGATCTGAATTCATCCATTTCCTCTGTTTGTTCCTTTGGCCTCATGCAATTCCTCTCCCCTGAGATATTTTTGTCTTTTATTTTTTTACTTTTATTTGATTTAGCCTTTGGAAATAATCTTTATTCCTTTGCTTCAGTAGCCAAGACCTAGTAATGTGATGATACAACTGGGAGTAGAATAGGCCCAAGGACTCTGAGAAGGCTTGGTATCCTTGCTTTTTACAGGATAGTCCACAAACACAACTGACTTGCTCTCAGAATGGCAGATTATTAAGATCAAGAAGGTAGATGCTCTCCTCTAATCAGTTAGGAGTGCCAAAGGATTTTTAGTAAGAGATTATTTATGCACATATAATACCTAGTTATGTCTTATTTATATTGCAGTAGAGGATCAGCCATGAAGTCAGACATTTAACAAATAAGTAAACTCACAAATAAGTCTCTCCATAGGGAAGCCAGCAACTGGGCTGGCATCAAGGAAAACAGCTTGAAGAACAGGCAGAGGAGGCAATGGAAACAAGGATAGTTATTGCTGCAAAAACACATAGTACAACAGAATATTCACAGCAACTTCTAGTTATTACAGGGAGATAGCTGATACTACAGGAAAACAGCATTATCAAAGGTGAATTTCAGCTGAAAATTCTAGATAAAGTGATGCTAAGTATAGCAATTGTATGCCAAGTAATTATACAGAGAGAGGGTTGGCAATTGCTGTCTTATAGGAAACCAGTAGTTGAAAGCATGAAAGTCTCTTATGAGTTTAATCAGACCTTTGTTAGAGCTACCATGGAAACAAAGGATATACTGAGAATTCATTTCCTAATATGTGGCCTGTAAATACTCTGAGTAGAGATAATTTGGTAGCTACATCTATTGGAAATGCAATCAGGACATACTAAATAGGGTGAGACACGGTAAATGTGGTATCACCAGAACAGATTACAGTTGGGCTTTGTCTTTCCATTGTCCTGGGCTGACAGCACAGAGTTATTTTTGGGCAAATACAGGGCAAGTGATTTCATAAAAATTGCTGTGTTCATCCAACACAGATCAGTCCTTGGGAAATCATCTCACCCCTGGGAATGTGAAAGTAAGTCAGTCCATATAATAACAGATCTTTGTTGTGGGTGATGCTATAATGAAGCAGTCTCAGAATACTTTCACAATCTCTCTGGGTATTAAGATTGGAAAGCACATAGCCTAAACAGTGTGACACCTAATTTCTCTCCAGCTGCAAGCAGGTGTGCTCTTAATTCTGAAATATGGCACTCACAACAATCACAGTGAACACTCAGCTGAATGCAAGAACAGCTGTTCTAAGACAACATTTACAGGAGGGCTGCAGAGGTTACTAGCAGAAATAAACTCTTGGCTGTTTTTCGAAAAACAATGAAAGTGTGCAAATTTCAGACTTTGGGATGTTTAAACTATATATACTGGGCCTCTGGTTTCACTGGGAATTGGGGATATGTGGATATGCAGGGGAACGTTCTGCTGTCTTTTCATGAATTTGGGGCCGAATTGTGTTGATTTGCACAATTTTTGACAATGAAAAGTCAGCGGTTTAAAAAAGATCTGCACTCTCATGAATGTGCTACTGGAAAAGGTTTGGCTCTTCTAGGATGCTGCAGCCAACAAACTCCACTGGTGAAGGAAACTGTGTTCTGTGCATTCTGCAAAGGGCTGTGCCATTATCCAGCCAATGCTGAGTACCTCCCAAGCACCTTCTGTCCCCACCTGGTACACACATGAAGAAGCTAGATGCTTTGTATGTTCTCATGTGGTCAGAAAGCTTAACTCTAAAAAAGAAAAGCATTGCTGTCATCTCCTCCTTTTGCTGGCATTGGTGATAATCCAAAATTCTGAGTGGAAGGAAGAGAAAAGCTGAACACGGAGTTGGGAAAGCACAAAGGTTACGTGGTGGAAACAGAGGGCACCAAAACAGCAGACAGAACTCTTGATGACTCTATTGCTAGCTTTGCTGAAAGGCACAGCTTTTGCTTTACTTTGGATTCTTCAAGTACTATAATAGAGTTAATTTTACAATATTTTTCTCAAAACTCTGAGATTTAAAGCTACATTAACTCTACTCATAAGTGAAATAAAAACCCAACATGCAGGCCTCCCACTAATAACTTCCATCCCTCCATTTATTTATTATCTCATTTGTAAAGCAATCAGGAAGTCAGCTTTACCCTGATCTGATCTCAGGCTCCCTTACTATGCAATCTGAAGCAAACCAAAACTTTGTATTTGTTTCTCTCTGCAGATCCTAAAATAATTTTTCCCAAGAGCTCCACATTTATCCTTACAAATTTTTCTTCTGGGTGAAACCCAAGGATCTGGTCATATAAATTACATATTTGCCAAAGTTTCTTCCACCTCTCTTTTTCCTGTTTGAGTTGCAGCTTGAAATTAACTTTGTAAGTAAGCTAAATAGAATAGGAGATTAATTAATTTCTGAATAGGTCTGTTTAGAGCCAGGTTGACAATTTCAAGTTAACTCTTACGAGTAACCCTCGCTCACCTCAAGGGTTAAGAAGTTACTTGTTTAATGACAAGCCACATGAATATTTATATGCAGTCCTGTCTTGATACATAGCACATTGATCCTATTTTCCTTTTTCCATATTCTTTGGAGAAATGCTAAATCATGAGGGTTCAATAAAAATGATTCCTCAAATCTCCCCATTCCATCCCTTACTATGCACTACAACTCTTACAGTGTCATAGTCTCTCGTCAGCTCTGGCAGGATTGCAGAGTGAGATCTTGAATGTCCTTTCAAAAACACAAAATATAAGCTACCCATACATTTAAAATCACCATGAGGTAAGCTGTTACGACACAAAATGTCAGGAACCTTTGTTAGGGTTCATATGCACACTTACCTCATGGCAAATGAGAACAAATACATGGTAAGGCATGTACTGAAGATCCTAGAGCAGAGCAGCTTGGCTACCTAGAGTCTGGTGCCAACCTCTCCAGGATATGGGATACAGGGAATGTTCTTTCATTGCTAGCTCCTTTATTTCAAATGAGCCTCAAACCTGGCCTGACTTACTCTGAAATTTAACAATTTCATGCTCAGTGTAAGATGTTCAGTCTTTTCCCTGTTGAACACCAGCATGGGAAAGGTGGCTCAGGAATTTGAGCTGTGAGAGTAGTAGTTAGGATGCATTTGTTTTGGCAGTACCTCCAGAAATCTTCTATATTATAGAATATTAGAATATTAGAATATTCTATATTCTATCGTCTTTTAAACGAGGTGCTGAACGTGCTTGGAAAAGCAGTGGTGGGATCTCTGGGGCAGGGGCTGGCAGCCCTCCAAGGATGGTGTGTACCAGACCAAATTTTTCTTTCTCATCTTCACAATCTAAATGTATGAGAAAAAAATCAGCAGAAATGAGTGGGAAAAGGGAGGTACTCCCTGCAGAGAGTGCAGGTACTGTACAGGCAGTACCCTTCCTCCATGCTACCAGCTGAGAGAAGCTGATTTCACAGACAGCATTTCTCATAACACTCCATTTCTCAGCTCCCAGCTCTGTGCTCCCCAGCTGCTGTTTCTCTTCAAGCCTGCACACAGAGTCCACATAGTGCATGTGCTCTCACTCACTGCTCTTTCCTCCAGGACACCAGGAACCCTCTGAGGCAGAGCGATTTCACTCCATGCTGCTGCTTCCCACACCATTTCTGACATCTGGAAAACTCAGGTTTTAGGGCTCACTGGTCTCATTTTTCTTAAGGATTACACTAGCTCCAGGTCAGTGCTCTGGTCATCTTCAAGGTCTCTTTACAGAGCTCATGAGAAACAAGGGGTGTAATAAACATTTGCCTTATCTAAAGGACACAGAGGTGTCCCTTTGGAAAAATGCAGTTGGAAAGGACCTAATGTTTCAGTTCTTCATGTGTTGAGCACCCAGCTGAGGGGGATAACACACCTGCTCTCTGGAGGAGTTAAAACAGGTACTTTAAGCCTCTGAAGGAGAGTTGCTCTCCGAACCCCACAGACCATGACAGGCTGAGAAACAAAGAACTGGGGGAGATTTATTGTGACCAAGAAAAGATTTCTGATGACAAGGACAGTGTTCCCCATGGGGTACCCTGCCAGGCAGTGCCACAGCAGCAGGTGCTGCTCTGCAGCTTTGCCGTGGCACAGAGCCCAGTGCTGCCTCAGGTCACCACCACAGCCAAAGGGCCAAACTGCAGCAGGATTCCCTCAGGGCTGCACTGGGCAGGGGTTACAGGTCACTGTTTTAAGCACCACATCAGTTAATACTGTTCTTCCAAATGCAAGATGGCCTACGTGATGGTGTATCAATAACGGTGGCAGAAGCTTCAGGTCCTTCTCTGAGGGATTTCAATGTTAGCAGGATCAGAATGCTTAACCAGGGAGCAAACAGGTCTCTACTCACTGTATGGAGGTCATGTAAGGACAACATCTTCCCAACATCCCAGTCTTCAACTGCGTTAGCTCATTTAGACAGCACAGCAAGAGTGTGAAAGCTAAGCCATCCAGGCTGCCCACTTGTCTACTCCACGAGATAATTCTTATCTCCTCCTCTCAACACATCATACCAAATCCATGGATTTGAAGCTTCCAGAAGTACCTGGGAGACCTTGTTTCTAAGTGGCACTATGGAAACAAAGCTGTATGTCCAACTGCAGCTCCATCTACACCACCATTATTAACTCATACTCCAGTCTGTGCCTGATTTTACAGCCCCATCACTAGAGCAGACATCTATTCCACAGGCAGAGCCAGAAGTGCAGCCACCTTTCCTCTGACTGGGGTTTCTTGCCTGGAAATCCACTGGCCAGAAAAGCCTCTTGGCAAAAGCTACTGATCCAGCCTACAGCAACATTTGGCTTCAGTGTCATTTTGAGCCCCCAGACAATGTTATAGTACAGGCACTGAATAAGGAATGGCAGCTGCTAAGAGAAAAACACTGCTGTGATCTACATTTGGCAAACATCTCCAAATACTGTTTCTAAGTGAGTAAATACTAAGAGAATTTTTAAATTCAGTAGAAAACAAACACAAAAATGCTTTTGGATTAATATCAGCTAAACTATTTGCCACATTTGTATGAAGTAAATAACATAGCTTAACCCTTCACTGATTCAGTTACTACATTTATATCATTATATATTTCAACATCAGAAAACTGATCAAAGCTGACATTTTGAAACATAATGATTTCAGGATCCCTTCCTGTATATAAAGAAAAAAAAGCAGTCAGGAAATTTTAAACCTTTTTGAGTTTAAAGCATTAGACTGAATTTCTAGTTAGGCTGAATTCTACAATCAAATTATCTTGAAACACAAAATGTACCAGGAATATTTAGGGGGAAAAATAGCTTCCATAAACTCAAGAGTCTATTTTATTTAGAATATAAAAATCATAGAACCCAGGTTTTCAAAATTATGTTGAAAAATTCCAACATTAATGAAAGAATAATAATAATAATAAAAGAGATTGAAGTAAGAAAATAGGTAGGAATTTAAAATGTCACAGTCTGACATTTCCCATAATAAAAGAGTATAAGTTGAAGGTGATATTAGTGGCAGCAATGATGCTGAGTCTCCAAAGAGAGTTCATTAAACAATCTTCGTTGACATCTATGTAAAAAGCAATGGCATGGAAGGAGAGCTGGATGACTTTCAGAACCTTAGACTTGCAATTAGGAAAACCTTACCAAGAAGAGACAGAAAAGGACTTTGATCAGAGTTGGAATGGAGGACTTGTTTGCAGATGTTAATTGAAATAAATTGTGCAAAAACATTAAGGAAGGGAAATGTTTTCCTAGAAGTGAATTCCTTATAGGTTAAAGACTGTGCATTGATTTTGTTTTGGGCCTTTTCCAAGTAGATGTGCCAAATATGATAACAAACACTGAAACTGGATAACAGCTAGGATCTAACAATCACAATATGATCAGAGCAGAGATGCTGAAGTATTAAGCACAGCAAAACAACAAGTGAAACCAAGGGTGCTACCTGAAGCAAATCTGATTCTGAAAACAAGATAACCAGAATGAAATCTGACTTGCAAGTTTGCAACAGTAATAGAGTATGAATTACAAGACCAAGAAAGAAATAGACTTCTGATCTCACAGGGGAAATGTATAGAATGGGAGAACATAGTTTAGGGTAGGAACATTGCACTCTGTCTTAGCAAAGCTGCTCTGAAAGTAAATTTGAAGATGATAACTTTTCAAAATTGAAATGTATGTTTACATTTACTTTCATTGGCATTTGCTACAAACAGTTTTCTCTCGTCTTGACTCTTGAGTGAGTCAAGATGCAGGAGCAGCTCAAACCAATTTGCTGGAGAGCTTGGTGTCTTGCTGAGGAGTCATGTTATAGGCCAACTGAGGTAGGAATACAAAGCCCTGCCCTAAGTCCCCTAACTGCTCTCAAGCTTTTGAGTTTTAACACTGAGGACATTTTCCAAGTCGCAAGAGAGATCTGAATATTTAGTATAGTCCTGACTTTGCACTCAATTCTGTACTTTTACTCTCAGCAACAAAGTTTGTGTCTTTATTATTTATATATATCTTTGCAACAACTCACCCCATCTCTAAGGCAGGACCTTAGGTACCATTTCACTGAACAAATACCTTCCTTTTAAGGCAGCATCAAGCGACTGAAACCAAGAAGCAGCAACACCAACTCAGAGCACTCCTGGGGCCTCAGGAGAGGCACCTAGGGAGGATATGCATGATTGGTGGGGTGGGGAAGTAATTGAGACCA
>NW_008654893.1:0-15842 GCF_000695815.1 Acanthisitta chloris
AATGAGATGAGAAATCCTGTCTGTATGCCAGGCAGCGACATCCAATTTGGAGTGGGATTTTTGAGATGTTTGCATTATCAAGTGTCAAATTAACGAGGTTATTTCATGGCTCCGTTGAGGCTTTAACTCTCGAGTGGAAATGCTGCTTTGGGAGGGCTTTAGTGGCTGCCACCCCTAACTGTCTACTGACACCTGCTTTGGAACAGCTGCTGCTGCAACATGGGCAGCTCAGCTGCGTGTGAGGCAGCAGCTGAGCCAGCACAATCGCCAGGCTCCTATATTATTCAACCGTATATGTGAAACTCCTGCTTTTAAGATGATAGTCTGTAACTGTGGTTGTTCAACAGCTACCACAAAGCATCTGAGGTACTTCTGAATTGTGAAGCGGTGGAAAACCAGCAACCTGAAGTTATCAGTCACGCAAAGCTCTGTTCATTGATTGCAAACTTCTGGTCCCTTTGTTACTATGGCTAAAATAAATATGCAAAGCCCTGCAAACCAGTGCCTTGAGCCTTGTACTTTAAAATACCTTGTCTGTTCTGGCCTTGTCCCTGGCTTAGGGGTCAATCCACCAATAGGTGAGTATAAGCAGCAAGCTTTGTGTTTTATAATTTGCAGTCATAAAATGGTAGAGGTGAAAGACATCTGTATGACCTTTGAGCTATTTTGCCTTATAAATGCAAGACAAAATGTGAGGCAATCAGTAAAAACATGCTGTCTAGCTTTCTGCTCCTACAATCCAATGTATTGATATTTATATCACTTCCTAAATGCCTGGTTTGCCACAATTAGTTCATGATGAGGAAGTACTGGTTGGTGTCTGTTTCCTTACATTTCTTTACGGTTTCAAACTTACACCCCCTAAACTTGCTCCAAATAAGTATTGTCAAGTCAAATTCTGATCAACAAGAATTTAAAAATCCAATAATCTTCCCGAGATCACAATACTTATAGACTTTAATTTGTGTTTGCTAATGGAAGGGCCCTAACTCGGAGGGGCTCAATTTAGAAAGGAGTAGCTTAGTTAGGAAAGGCAGTCTATCATGTATTTGATCTTACCTTCTATAAATTCTAATGAAATAAATGAAATTTCAGTTCGTGCTTAAATTTGCACATATGTAAGAATTTATTTTAATTTAACTATATGTAAATATATGTAGGGTTCTGTGAATCAAGGTTGAGATTTGCCTCGCCAGACTCACTGTGACAATTGCCAGACTTGTACTAGTTGAGTCACTTTCACATTTCTGTGATAGGGTTTGTTCTGCAGCAGGTTTGACTTTGTCACATTTGCTGATGTATTTATTTCTACTAATGGTCCATTCACATCACATACTTGTATTAGTAGCTCCTTTGCTCACATTTCTTATACATCTGCACATCCTTGATCTGTGTTTTATGGCTGGAATTTCATTTGTTCCGTGTAAGTCTGCTGATATCATCAGTTCTGGTCAAATTTGTGTATAGTCACACAGCCAGGTGCACAGATGGTATAAATCACCTCATCACTACTTATGTCAATACAACAATAGTGATTAACATTTCCTTATGAACTAGTCAACATAAGCAGAAGCCCCTCCTTCCCATTGTTTTCCATTTTGAAATAAGCCTATTTCTTACAGTTTTATTATTTTGCTTTTTAGAATAGAGCAGCTTTTATGATGACCTTCTGTTCAGTTTTAATTAATGTGAAGAACTGCAGAGAAAGTACCTGTTCTGGAGAGTTCCCTGGTTCCCTCAAAATCTCATTCAAATCAGCTACAGTTGCATAATTTATCTCCAGTCTGTTCCTTTGGAGGGTTATTATAGCACTTCAGTTTGAAACAGTTCCTAAATACAATGCTGGGGGGGGTTGGTTTTTTTTTTAATCTGCAATTTCTGGAAGGGTTATGTGTATGAAGTGGCTATCTCCTCGCTCTGTAGTTTTCTCAGCATGCTAAATTGATCTACCTAAGTGGCTATTGCATCCTTATTTTTAGCAGCCTGCCACTGCAAATCTGCACAAAGGCCAGCCTTTTTCTTGTAAGAAAAAAGTGTGCAGAACCCATCATATTTCAAGGGATCAGCGTTTGCCAGTACTGCAGTGACTTTGCAGACAAGAGAATAAAATGTCAGGGGCTGTGGTGATGCAGGATTCAACCAAAACGTTTCAGAAGCTTAAAAGGCTGTCAGTCTCTACCACAGTTGTTTTTGGAACAGCTGCATCTTCTCCAAGGCCTGGATTTTGCTATCATAAAGGTGGCTTTGGTCACCGAGCACAACTGTTTGTGGCTGTAGATAACCAGTTGGTCATTACCTGTTACATGGTTGGGGCATGCATAGGCATTATAGATGCAAATATTTTCATAGATAATATGTTCATTTGCACTACTACTGTTGGTAGCACTTCCATGATCTCTCCCTCCAGACGACTGGTGCCCCAAGTAATTACTCTGCTATGAGGCATTTAAAGTAGCAGAATGTCTTGGATCACATGTTGTGTATGTCATATATTGTACATGTATGTGCATGTTTGTATGTACACATATATGTATGTAGACAAGCAAACTCAAGCCTGTTGCAATATTGATCAGCCATAAGTCATGAAACCAAAATACAAATGAAATAGAACTTCAACAAGATTGTTGCAAGAGGAGTGTAATGAATGAAACCTTGTTTCTCATTTTTTTCTGTCTCATATTCCTGCACCTGCTTGCTTTACTATCTGCAGTTCTCCCTGTGACCCATATAAGTCACCTTCATTAAGATCTCTCTATTCCTCACTTTGCTTTTTGGCTTGCCACCTGTTCTAGGTTCACTTGTATTGTATGACTGACCAGAGCTGTGAGTATGTTCCCTGGTGAACAGCCTGCCCAGACTTCCTGGCCAGCCAGCCTGCACACAGGATTAGTGACAGCTGGGTCTCTCTGTGAAAGTGTCTGTAGGGTTGCTGTGATTTACACAGCCATTATGGAGTTTATGAAATGTGCAGGAACTGAACATGCTCGAGGCTCCTGTACTTTGATAACTCTGGATTAAGTGGAACAGAAGTTATTAGAAGAGGACTGACAGACAGACCTCACAGCTTTAATTTTCTTTAGAATTTAGGCTTCCAGTAAAGTACTGAATCCCTTAGCCCTGCTACTGTAAACATATCCTTGCTCACTGGTTGAGAATGAACAGGTCCACTGAAGACTTGTTGCTACTATGTTTTGTTGCTACTAAAATATTTAGGGTGGATTTGAAGGATTATGTCTCACAGTTTTAAATTCTGTTAAAGGATATATTTAGTCACACATTCTCCTTCCCCTAAATAGGTAGCTAAAAAATGTGTTTTAAAATTAGTTAATTCTGAAAGTGAGAATTATGCTCTGCTATACAGGTGGTTGTGGAATGTGTTCTTGTCAATATAGAATGAAAATGTAGCAGGTCAAACACTTGTGAATAAAAAAGATTCTGCTATTTTGTTGTTCTCTGAGCCATAAGAATCCTCATCACTACTTCTCACTAGTTCTTCAGACATTGTACAAGCTATACTTTAGATTTTATAGGAAAGATAAAGAAGAGTCTATCAATTATCAACCGAAGCCTTTCAAGAAAGTACCAATGTACTTATGCCACCTTGTTACAATGTTCAGCAGTAATACCAAACTACTTCACTCTGAGCACCTCCTACTGTTTGTTGTTAGAGAAAATACACCCTCTCTTTGCCTGCCATTGAATTAAAATAACTATCTATGCTTGACACAAAGAAGCAGACAATAAAAAAAAATTAAATGGAAAGTGGAACTCTTAAATCATTTTCAAAAATACTCAAATTTCTTTCCTAAACTTATTTCAAGCTGTATGAGATGAAGATTGGAGACATGGTCAGAATGATTGCATGTGCTAACATTATTATTTAAGAATATTTCCAAGTTTTATATTTTAAAATGGTCCTAATCAAAAGCCTCTGCTGTCAGAATCGATTTCTAATTAATTACTTTTATCCTCCAGTTTAATAGTCTTTTAACTACACACACACATACAAATATAAAGAAGATAAGCACTCTCATAGACCGTCATATCTGTCTTAAGGTTAAATTGATTGGAACTTCATTGCACACTGTATAAGATTGTATTGGGCAATACATTAAAAGATTCAGAAAATTAGAATGTACTGGAAAACCCAACAGCATTTAAAGTACCTTCTCTCAAAAAGCATTTGAAACTGTGGTCAGACAACCAGAAAAAATATTTGCCTTTCCTCATATTACCTAATGTTAGCAAATTGGACCTTCGTTTTGCTCTCACAGTCATTCGACTAAGTGAAATACAGTGCTAAATGTGGTAAGTCAGCCAGATGATGTCATTTTTTACTGACAAGTCTAAAATGATGATGTGAGGTACAAGAAAGAATGAATTGGGGCCTGTACCTTTTCCTGCTATTTTTAGATGTTCAACTATATGTCTAACCTTGTCTTTTATTTCATTTTCACAGACCTACTTACCTAACAATGGGTTCCATGAAATCCTGAAAGTTCACCCGCATCTAGAGAACTCCATGACCAAGACCTATATTTAAAAAGGAGGAGGGAAAAAGGGATCTTTGAAGCTAACCCTCAGAGTGGTAAAGAGAACTCCAGGGAAATACATACAATGAATCTCTCTATAATATAATGAAAAAAGAGAGACGTTAATAGTGCATGATTCCTATGAACCCAGTTTATAACTCATAAATCAAAATCTGTATTGAAAGATCTTAAACCTGTATCAGTTTTTGAGGTATAGCTAGTGAGCAGCATGATCCAACAGGCAGCCATTAGACAACATCAGACTGCAGGCCAGGACGTCAGACAGTAACACTGCCATAAAATGCAGAAATTATTTTCAAGTTTTCTTGTTACTGGGATTTGTGAAATTAAGTTGTTATTCTTGCTAGAATAATTTTGTTTCATAGACAGTTTTGTCTGTAAGCATGAGATCATACAGTAATGCTTGCATATTTAGTGTCTGCCCAAGAAAGCACTGAGATATAAGGCATGTGAGTAACTGTGGAGCATAGTTAGAGTGGCTGCTCGATAATTTCCAGCTGTGATTTGTAAATAACATTTTTCTTTCTTTCCCTTCTAGCTCAGGGGTAATTATGGCTGTATAAGAAATTTAAGAAGGAATAGTTTATCTTGTTTTCATCTAGAGTGCTTGGCAAAGGAAAGCATCTTGCTCTAGAGGTAGAAAACCTGAGGAAGAATGAGATAAAGTTGCTTATCCATGATTGCACAGTAATTCAGTGGCAAGAATAAGAAACAGAACCCAACAGAGCTGATTATAACACAATGTTTTCCTTCCTGTGAGAAATTCTGAGGTTTCCAGAAAAGAGGTAAACCCTTAAAGTTTCATAGAACACAAACTGCCCTCTTCTTCTCCTGTGCATTCAAGGGAACTCCATCTCAAGTGAAACAAGACTGAGTTTTTCAACTAACCATTTACCTTCTAGAAGACCTCTTGTCCGCTGAAAAGTAGAGTTGATAGGACACCCCTGGGTGGGCTGCCATAGTCTGAATTCTGTGCCTCTCTCTGACTCTCTAACTAGGGAGAAAAAAGATGATTCTTTTCTCTCTCTCCACTCTGACTTCAGTTCTGTGATTCCCAGTCTTGAAGATTTTTGCCCATTATTTTGACAGCTTCCTGTGGGGAAGTTATTCAGAAAGGTTTGACAACCACCTTTGGAAGCCTGTTTATGTGGCTCCTGAAACAGACCCTTATTCATAAGCTGGTCTGAATAATGCATTGTCTATTGAGCACCTGGCTCTGTACAGAGCCTGTCACATTTTTCTCTTTCTTCTGTTGCCTACTAGGCCCTAAATATTTTCTTTTCCCCTGCTAAGCTAGGGCCTGTGGGTCATACTCACATTGTGATAGATATTATGCTGAAATATAGGAAAAACAGAATTCCTGCCCCAAAGAGGTTGTTTGTGCCCCACAACTTCGCAACATTTAAATGGATGAAGCACATTTGTTTAATAAAATTCAGTAGATCTTGTAAGGAGCAAGGCAGGGCCATCCTTCCACTGGTGGTGTTCTTTAGCATGGACACGGGCAAACTATTTATGTGCTCTTCTGTTTTGATACTGCTACAGAGCTCATTAAATCTCCTTTTTGCAAGCAAGGCCTGAGGGACATTAATTACTCAGTTTTTCCATATATAAAATGGGCAGAATGCTACTAATCTGTTGACAAGTCTGCACGGAGCTGTCCAACTGTGAAATAATACTGACAATTTCGTTTTTTCAGAGATACTGTCATCTCCTCTTTTTTTTTTTTTTCCTAAATAAGTTAGTAAAGCACTTCTCATTACCATGGAGACTAATATTTTTGCAAAAATTGTAATTGCAAGCAAGTTTCTAGGTTGCAAGCAGATTTTCCAGAAATCAGGTCAATTGATGAAGTACCTGCACTCTGTGTTGGCTGCTGCAGTGCACATCACTTTCATTCTGAGTCTTATTTACATTCCAAGCCCCAGGGCTCGGCTGCCAGCAAATCAATTGTGGAATTGTTGGGCTGTGATAGATTCTGCAATAGGATAATAAAGGAAAAATAACTTCACTGAAGGGTAAACTTGCTTGCATCTACCCCAGGGTACATCAGAGTAGCAATATGTATGCAGGCAGTGACTGCAAAAGAGTTGATGCCCCACAGGATCATGTATGTTGGCTTACCCGTAGCAAGTTGTTCTTGTAACCACAGAAAAAGATAGATGGCTCAGTGCATCACAGTTCAAGGCCTGCCTAATAACAAGCATCTCTTACAATTATTTAATTTGTTTTACTGAGAAAGAAAAGAAAGAAAAATCTTACTGCCTTTTTTTCTCATTTTTAACACATAAAAAAGTTAATTAATGTAAAAAAAAACCAAAAAAGACACAAAAAAAAAAGCAAAAAAAAAGCTCCAGTCTGCAAGTTAGAAGTAAAAATACTAATAATGCACTCTAGTCCCACTCCCTGAGGCAAATATATGGAGAGATTTCAGCAAGTTTATCTCTTTGAACTCTCTGTAGAAACCTTCAAGTAGAATCCAAAGACATAAGAGATTGCCTGACTGTATCTTGGTGGACTGACATTTCTACTCTTGTTTCTTACTTTTGTATTCCCTTCCAAGTAAGTCAGAAATGTCAAGAAATTGTTCCGCAGATGCAGTGGCCTGCATGCTAGGAAACCATTGAACACAGCCCAAGCCTTAGTTGTTTTTATTAAAGATACCTGTGGCTTTAAAAACCCTTGACAACCCACATGCATTTGCAGCACTTATATGTTTTTTCAGGATTTGTGTGAGGTTCCAGTTCTGAAAAGTGCCAAGTACTCTTCAATTGTGTGTGTTGTCTTCAGTGGCAGTAGTTGTATGAAAGCAGATCAGCACTTCGGTGGGGAAGATTGGAACCAGGCAGAACTGTAGCCCTAGCTGATATCTGCAGACATTCACATTGGTTTCTAAAGCTTCCTTTTCCAAATGCAGTTTGTTTGGAAACCATTTTGCAAGATATCAGCTGTCTCTGAGCAACTTTGCTGTGCTGCACAGGATCAAGCCCTGGTGATGCCATGTCCCTAACTTCAAATGCCAACAGTCTGGTGTGTTGCAAAGATGCAGTCCTCTACTCACTTGGCTAAACTATCACTTGGTAAAATGCTACAGAGAGATGTCAGGAAATATGCTTGTGTAGCTTTAACAAACAAACATTTATGAGGAAGCAAATTAATCCCAAGGGAGAAATTTTCTGTTCCTATAATACTATTATTGTGCTCACTAACAACAGAACAAAATGCAAAGAGTCTAATACATGACCACTAAACCCATTTGATGTAAAATAATAAGACAGGGATTTAGCTGTATTACTACTCTTAAATTCTGGATTTCATGAGTAGGATAATAAATACTGATAAATACTAAGTTACTGATACTGGAACTCCATACTCTGAAAATGCATTTTAAAATATTTTACTTTATTTGTATGTTTTATTAGCGTATCGCATTGTCTCAAATACTGAGCAGTAGTCAACAAATGGTATATTGAAACATGGATAAGAGTTGTATCTTCTCTATTCAATGAAATGAGAGAAAAGGGAAAAGTAGAAGAAGAAGAAAAAACATTAAGACCCAAGGCAATAATTATAGGAGACAATAAATCCAATTATGTTCTCCCAGAAAGTTCTATAACATGAATTTTTAAACATTTGCTTTTGTGCAGTTGTGTTCCTCTAAATATGTGGCAAAAGATTAATATCTGTTGACTGCAATAATAACAAAAAATTTTTATGCAATTCACTTGTGCTAATGTCATTGATTTTTTAATTCCTTCAGGAACCATAATTTTATGTTTAGGTTCACCAAGTCTGATTCTAGAATGCTGCATCATGATCTGTATCAAATCCTGTAACTAGTGAGGTAGACCTGGTTCATACATAAGATTTATTTTAAGTGTTTATCCATCTTGGACATAAAAAAACCCTAATAATGTTGAGAAAGAATTTCTAAATAATTTTTAAAGGCTGCAGGCTTCTTCTGAATGGTAGATGGAAAATAATTTGTTAAGATTGTGTAGGATCAAAACATGTTTGTACAGTTTTATCAAGTGCTGCCCATGCTGTTGTACACTTAATAGTTTTGGAAAAAGGATTTCAGCTTCTTGACCAGTGAAGCTGCTGGTACTGTTCATGTGCACTATCTTCACACCTTATTGCATCCACCTTAAAGCTGAGAGATGAGCAATAAACTCACTAGTTTCAACTTGATTTATATCAGTGCAGCACTACCCCTGCCTGTTTATGGTCGTGATTGTCCAATATAGAAAGAAAAAGGAACATGTTGGGAAGGGAGGAGGTTTTTCCAATGGCTAGCTTTCTTCTTGCTCTAAATTCCCATGTGTGGCCCCATCAGCTGCAAGTAGAGACTAATGAGATTAACCTTATTAGGCTACTGTGAATTCCCACCACAAAGTCAAAACTGATTTCCTGAATCCCATGCAAATAACATAACTTAGGCCATTAACTTTTATCAATACCTTTATTTGGTTTGTTTTGCTCTTAAAGATATATTGAGATTTCACATAAAGCTATCTGTCAAATTCAAAAGGTGTTTCTCATAAGAAGGATCTTTCCTACATGTTGTCACATCTACCTAATTTTTTTAAACTTTTGGCTTAGATAATTTAACTACCTAAGTAAACAATCTACCATATAAAGTGTACTCGAATAGTTCTTATACCTAATTCTCTTACAAGCAGCAAAGAAAACAATTAAACACCTGTGAATATAATTGTTATGAGCTAAATCTTTAAACACAGGAGCAACAGTTACAGTTTGTTACAAAAACAGCTAGTTGAAGAGCTGCTTTCTGCAGGTAAATCTAGATCTTGGAGGCAGACGTACAGTCCATTTAGGCATTCTAGGCTCTTCCCAAGGGGGAATTGCTGTCACTTCATACAAGCTTTGATTCAGAGGAGATGTAGAGCATCAAAAGCAGCAACCATGTGTTGGTCTGCATCAAAGAAATTTTGACCAGAAGGTTGAGAGAGGTAATTCCCTCTACTCCACTCTCATGAGATCCTACCTGGAGTACTGCATCCAGCTCTGATGCTCTCAGCATAAGAAGGACATGGACCTGCTGAAGTGAGTTCAGAGGAGAGCCACTAAAGTGGCCAGAGGTCTGGAGCACCTCTCCTTTGAAGACAGGCTGAGACAGTTGCAGCTATTCAGCCTGGAGAAGAGAAAGCAGCCTTCCAGTACCTAGGTGGGGCTGCAAGAGCGCTGGAGAAGGACTTTTTACATGGGCATGTAGTGATAGGACAAGGGAAAATGGCTTTAAACTGAAAGAAGGTTTAGATTACTTCTAAGGAAGAAATTCTTCACTGTGAGGGTGGTAAGGAACTGGAACAGGTTGCCCAGAGAAGCTGTGACTACCTCATCCCTGGAAGTGTTCAAGACCACTTTGACAATTAAATCATATCTTAGCAAGAAAAGAGTTCTCGTAGGAGGTCCCCAAGGGCCACTTAAGCTGGTGATGGTGTGTACTCACTGGAGAAAGACCATCAAGATCCACTAGAATACTTGAGGAAATCCTTAACAATATGAATAAATATGGATAAAGAATCATCAGTAGGTGGTAACAGCAGAATGTGTTAATGTTACATGTCTAGACCTCTTTATACATAGACATGCACACACACACATACATATATTTGAGCAAGTGACTGTAATGACTGCTCAAAATATCACTGGAAATGTGCTTGGAGGGGAATAAGAGCAGATTTTAACTGTTTAACTGTTTAACTGATAACTTCATTGTTATTTTTGAGCATTGGCCATACCGCTGTTCTTTTCGTGTAGTACACTGCAGGTATTTTTACTTTAGCAGTAGAGATTTTAAGCTTCTTCACTACAAGAGAGTGAAAGTTTTGCAATTCTTAGAGCTCAGTGTCTATTATGCAACTGACTGTTATTTCAGAGGATTGAATTTGTACTGATAGACCCAGATGAAAATCTTCTGCAGTAGGGATAATGCTTGTTACTCTAACAGGAGGTTAGGACTGTGGCTGCATGGCAGAGCAAAGCACTTTCTTGCACAGTAAGTGTATTCTTGAGACTGCATCCGTTTTTTCTTCTATCTTGTTAAGCGTTCAGTTTAGTAGCAGTCCAGAAGGGGAATTCTAGGGAATTCTGTAGGGGAACTTATACACAAAGGTATGAAAAGCCAGAGAATAGTTTTAACTGACTCAAGTCAGAAGTGAATTTGAGTAAGGCATCATAACTTGGTTTCTCTTTGTATATACATATATGTATTTATACATTTGTTTGGCCCATACGCAATATGTTTTGTTATAAAAGTAAAAGGCAAAGTTGAGGCAAGTACAGCTCCATATGAACACAATCATGCATTTGGATGGGCTTTCAGTGGGCTGAGGTTTTCAAAGACAGCTTTGATAAACTAAATACAGAGCAAAGACTTGCGTATTTGACTTTTAGCTGTATACTTGTGATGAACACATGTACCAGATATATTCATTATTCAACCAGCTAGCAGAGAAGCTATTTTTGACAAACCCAATTAAGTATAGCACATATGCAACATATTTCTGTGCCTTCTTCCAAAAGATAACTCAGTAATTTTTTAGGGATAAACAAAATGTCCAGCCACCCACTAGATGGTGGCAAGGAGCATAGTTAGGTAAAACTGTATTTACAGCAGTGTATGTATTATCTTCTTAGCAGCAGAATCAGATTAATCTGCCACCAGATTCTCCCCTGTAAGTAAACATTAGAGCCAATTCTCCTGAATAGTAGGAAAGTCTTTGTAATAGTGGTCTGGGGTAATAGATTTGGCCAGTTAGCCATGCTGTGGAGAGGCAAGAAAAAGAATATTTGGGGAGGAGTGTGGGGGTGCTAAATGGTACAAACAGTGCTACAACTGAGATGACTCCAGCAACAAAAATATTTCCCAGTGGTAGCTGTGTTGTAGAGCTCCAAAAGCACACTGATATCAGAAAAACAAAACGAAGTGACAGCAAATGTTTCTTTTTCTTAAGACAGAAGAGTGATCCTGGTGACTTAGAATAACAAAACAAAAGCTGTGTGACAGCTGAATTTCCTGCCTGTGCCTTCCCTCTCGCTGACCTGTGCTGCATTTCATTATCCCTTGCAGTAGTGGCAGGTGAGGGCCCTAATAGGTACACAGGCAGAACCATCAGCAGTGAATCCAAACTAATTCTTTGCTAGAAGGCATTATGCATAGCATATCTAAAACACCATGTTCCTCGTTTGTTGCCATAGGGGTGGGGATATTAAAGGAAGCAGTAAGTAGGAAGCAATGTGTACCTGACACTGAAAAGGTAATGCTGAACACAGAAGGCACCTTAACTATCTGCATGCCCTCTAATAAAAATGAGACAACTACCACCAAAGGATTGTCATATTTTGCATCTGCTGCAAAGGGCTAGTTTGTGTACATTGCTGACAGATTTGATCACTTGTTTGTGAACGCAGGTGGAGAAGTGCTAAGGATCAGCAGAATTTAACACCAGAATTTTGCTTGCACTTGTAAACAGAATGGGGGTACCCTCCCCCTGCCCCAGCATGGTAGGTGGATCATAAATAACAAAACAGCTTAAAAAAGCTGTCCAAGAGACAGAGTGTGTACTATTGCATTTGGTGAGGGTTCACTGCTGCAACCACTGGCAGAGGCTCAATATAAGCCAAATCAGTCTCACGTTGTTTAAGGGAAAGGATGTGTATTGAGGGAAGGTTTATTTGCTATAGTCTACAGGAAGAATAAAATACATAGCAAACAAATACAAGGAAATGCATTGTGCATGAAGTTACTTTGTCTTAACCCTAAACAAAATGTTTGATGATGGTTCCCAGATTTTGATTCAGTAGAAATGACCGCAGTAAATTTTTAGGTGGCTTTATAGACATGGAAATTTTCCTCATCACTCCAAGAAATGTGGAAAAGCAAGCTGTCTGAGAATGGTACTTTCTCACTACCAAGGAATAAGTGAGTTTAATCATGAAAGAAGGAGCACATTGGAGAGAGAAAGACAGTGGGAGACCATGTAACAAAGAGGAAGGATTCTTCTGTCTCTAGATACCTACAGTGCAGCCTGGGTCCTCATCTCTCCAATGAGTGACTAATAGAAAAGCTGAGAACTACCCTACTACCATACAGACAACATATTTTGCCATGAGTGGAGCTTATCCCATTGTAGGATGCTGAGTAGAGCACTGTCCTGTTTTCAATCCCATGTTGCAAGCTGCCACTTTAATCTGGATGATAGTCCTGTAACATTGTACATCCTGACATTCTCACTAATGCAGGAATTCCGTATGTACTCCAGATTTACAGAATGGTTCTTTTTAAAAATTTTGATAGGATCCCCTTCCAACATTACACCATAGCTGCCATGTAAATTTAGTCTGCTGCAGTCTGCATGATTAATGATTTCTTCTCTTTAAATAGCTTGCTCCACTGTAGATGCTAACAGAGTGCCTCTAGCTTCAGTTACGGGCCTTACAGCACCAAATTCACCCAGAAATAACAAGTTCGATTCATAAAAAAAAATAATAATTTTTTCATTTGTCTAGTTTTTAAACCACCAGTAATACACAGGGCAGACAAATAAAAGGCTCTACAGATTGTCTGTCTGGGGCACCGTATGTTCAAAAATCTTGTGATGTTTTTCCTAGCACACAATTCAAGCACATTAAGAAAGGCTGACACCTGCAGTCAGAGACAATTAGGTCAAACAAAAACAACTATAGGATGATGTAGAATGAATTAGGAAGGTCTCTGCTTCAATCACAATGGCTGGTTAAAGTCACAAGGGCTATAAATAGATCTCAGTTTCACTCTGCATGAATAGCAATCTAGAAAATGTTGTCCAGGCCCTTTATCATGCTCTAATTTAAAGAGTAAGTTACCTCACCCCACCCTTCCCCCCAAAAAAAAGAGAAACAGAAAAGAACAGGTGCTTGTTTGCTCTTATCAGCAACAAAAATGCAATTTTGACAGTGCTGCCCACTGCATTGAGTGAACAAGGACCATGTTGGGCTTTCAACCAGACTGTGTCTTCCAAAGGAGCCTTCAGATGAATTTATATTGCTGACTTTCAAGTGTGTAGCATGATATTAAGCAAGTCCCAATGCTAAATATTCTTAAAGTTACAGAAGAGACTCAGTTCTAAGTTTGATATTGCTGTTCTTTAAGTTTAGGTCTGATTTAGATCTAAAGCTTTGGGTCACAGTCATTTGTTCCTATACAGCTCCTAAAAAGGCTAGAGATTTTCTCTCTGCAGTGGAAACACTGCCAAGGCAGAACACTTCCAACAGCCATTCATTTCCAGACCATGACCAAATGTGTCTATGTGATGTGTTGAGAGCAAATCAGTGACTTGAGGCCTAACTATCAAGAGTAAATTTATGAGTCAGGCAGATCAGTCTGTCAGTGTGAACTCAGTGGAACATGCCCTGCAGGTCATTCCAAAGCCTACATTTTATCTCATATTTGCTTAATCAGCATACCTGGGGGCACATGGACAAGAGCACCAGGAAGCTGTTGTGTGTACTGCAAATGAAAGGCAGAACACACTGTGCTCACAAGTGTTGTTCTCACACAGCATTATAGACAAAACTCTTTTTTCTTGTTTAACCACCACACAAACTCTTCATTTGACAGTTAGCTGCTAGATGTTCCTTTCATGCCTGTTCTCAAGCTCCAGAAAGTTCTCTGCCTATCAACAGGCTTTGCAGAGTGAGTGCCTCTTCTAATATGCCTTATCTTTGGCAAAGGTTGCACCCCTCTAGGAAGCTCTTGCTTAAAAATATTATCCCCATTGTCTCAGAATTTACATATTCTCAAGGCAAGCAATGTCACTGTAAATGTTAGTACTTTTTCAAATTGGTAGAATTGCAAACTTTTGCAGTGCACAAGGCGTCCTGTTCATTCCTTTTCCTCTCTGCTGGAACTCCTCCTGAAGATGTGGAGTAGAGCTGTGAATGGGATTCATATCACTCCTTCTGTACCATCGGACAACAGACTGTGGTGAATTTACATTCATTGAAGCAGGGTTAATGTAACATGTATAACCACACATAACTCTTTATCTACGTTTGAGCTACTTGTTCTGGGCTTCTTTATAGTCAACAGGAAGAAAAATAGGCATCCCTAGATCCCCAGACTTATTTTAGAGATTTGCATTAATGGAAGCTGAATCCTAATATAACAAACTCTGTCTCCTTTGACACTAGAAACTTTGTGCCAGTTCTCGGTCTTGAGATCCTCCCAAAGGGCATTCCAGGAGCCAGCCCCTGATGAAAGTCTCTCAGTGTAAGAAATTTTTGTAATTTTTCCTGAAAGTCTTAAATACATGATACAATACAATAATAAAGAATAATGCAATACAGATACATTAAGAATTCATATCTTCAATAATATGAAATGCATTAACGGTTATTATTACAATCATAACCAAGGGAGAAAAACAAATGGAAAGGAGAGAATAAAAAGTTGAATTAAAAATGTACATTTTACTGAACATAGAGTTTATGTAGTTAATCTATTTTTGATGAATCTTACCTACTTTGCCTGAGCTTAAAGATAAAGAAAGGCTTGAGAGAGTCTGCAGATGGAAACCACAGCACGAGCACTGACTCGATAACAAAGTTCTGCTGCAAAGCATAATTCTTCTTTTATTGTTTTAACTCTGATATAAAATCAGCTTTAGATATGAAATAATATATTATGAATACTAAATTATATTAGTCTGCAAAAGGTAGGTGAGTGAATTACTGATAATACAAAACTATCTCACTCTTACATGAGGTAATTGTTATAAAGCCCATTTATGAACGAGCTGTCTTCTCTATTTGGAAGCTCTGACACATTTCTTGAATGTGAATGTTTTCACTACCAATGCTTTCTAATCGTCTCATTTCCCATATAAAATTGTCATCCATGTATTTTTAAAGAGCTACTTTTATTATTAACCCATAGTATTTAATAAACTAGGGTCTAATATATGAATTAAGATTTATTGGTTGGTCTTCAGAAACCTCTAGATGCTACACTTCATACCTGCCATTTATTTTTGTAGTGCTTCTGAATAAAACTACAGATCCAAAGCCTTGAGGGTCTTTGAGGCTGGTAAAATGGGGAAAGAAATCCAAAAGAACTCCACATTGTTTCCAAATTTTCAGTTTAGTCTCATCTCTCTTTTTAACACCAGTTATGTACATGGTCTTGAACATCATTTACTTCTGATCTCAAATCCAACCCCCTGTGGATAATTTCAGCTGCCTTATTCTAGCAAACCAACACTGGTCCAAAATTCATTGGCTTCA
>NW_008654893.1:15853-19688 GCF_000695815.1 Acanthisitta chloris
TTCAGCTGTCTACTAGCTTTGGATCAGGTCCTCAGTAAATATGGATCAAATACAGGGGAAAACGCTTTCCTAGGATGTTCTCTGTCAGGACTCTCTATTTACCATTGCATTCTATAATGACAGCCTCTTTAGCTTTTCTCACAGAAATTACTTCACATCAGTTGAAAGACCTTTTTCTCTGGTTAATAAACACACATTTAAAAGATCTCTTGCAAGCTTTGGATCAGGTCCTCAGTAAATATGGATCAAATACAGGGGAAAACGCTTTCCTAGGATGTTCTCTGTCAGGACTCTCTATTTACCATTGCATTCTATAATGACAGCCTCTTTAGCTTTTCTCACAGAAATTACTTCACATCAGTTGAAAGACCTTTTTCTCTGGTTAATAAACACACATTTAAAAGATCTCTTGCAATCTGGCCTGCTGTTACCAGCTGAAAAATATGCTATTACATTATGCATGACTCTTGACTGGAGTATAAAAAGCCCCACCCTACTATAGTCTTAATGATTTTAATGTAATGCTAAATGTTTGCAGGTTATTATATCTGATAAATATGGCAATCTAGCTATATTTACACATTCATAATATGTGTTGTTAATAAGGATACCTCTTTGGTATTAATAAAGTAAAATTGAGATTAATTTGCTAAGCATCAGAGAGATCATTTTCAAGCGCATCTGTTTGCAAAGAGGCTTCACATTAAAGAGGAGTTGGGGAGTGGAGATTACTTACTGCTCTGGAGTCATGTGTTTCTGAGTAAATTTACATTCTCCCCCTTTCATGCTTACATATTTTGATAACTATTGTGATTCACTGGGTGTAAAATGAATGCCTAACTGCATTAATTGCCTTTACTAGTTATTTGAATTTTGCTTCTGAAGACACACAACTGAAGAGTTAGATATGAACAGTGCATCCTTTCAAAACATATATAGTAATGAATCTCTTGTTTTCCAAACTTCTGGCATTGGTTGGGCTTAACTTTTAGAATATCCAGCACTTCACTAGAAAATGTAAACCATAAATATAAAGACAAGATGATCAATGTTTTATAGTATACAATTATGTATAAAGTAACATATAATGTTAAATAAAAGTGAATAAAATACAGATCAGAATGAATGCACAGGAAAGGGAAATAACTGCTTTGCAGATCAGAGCAAAACACTTTACTTTTTTCAGGGTGAAAGTATTGAGCAAAACCAGACCTATTACCGTAATATCAAGAGTATGCAAGATAAAATTATGATGGAATGAATAATTTATGACATAAGGGTAAAAAAAAATTGCAATAATTTTTGACAAGTGAGGTTTATACCTGAATAGCTGAATTAATTTTTTTATGTAACAGATTTTATAAAGCAGAGAGATATGAAAGATCAAATTTGGTAATGAATGGTGGGGTTCATCTGACTAAATACATGTGTCTGCTCTGGAGACCTCTATTTCTGAACTATTCACCTCATGCTTCCTTTTATAGCCATGCCAAATATTAGTTCCTTTTAGGGTATGATTCATCCCATCCTGAAGTAAATGTCTAAAATAAGTCAGATGAATCACACCTACAAGTGCTTATTTCTCTTCGCTGACTGTAAAGTTAGCCAGAGGTGACTAGCTCAGATGTAGATGACCACCCTAAAGACATCTGAAGTTAAATGGAAGTAATCCCATTGAGACAGATTAATTTATGAGCAAAGCATCTGAAATGATGCCTGTAGGAAAGTGCTCATTAATTATAAGACCGAGGTACAAACTTTGAGATAGTTAGGGAGTTGTTTAAAGTGAAGATGAAAATGGGCAATGTTGATAAAAATATGTAACAGGTTGAAGGGAACTACTGGAAGCATTTTTCATGAATCAGCCTTGAAGTGGCTCTTAGTATTTTCTTTAATGATTTTGGCACTAGAAGTAGGATAGAACTAATGATATCTGATACAGAACTGGGTCACACCATTGATATGGAGGAGAACTAGAATACAGGAAAAATTAGATAAGCTTGAGAACAGAACAGTGGGAATGATATGAAATTTAATATAACAAATTAGAAATATTTTGGAAAAAATCTGAAGATATTGCCTAGGTGCCTAAAGTGTATTTTGAAAGACTATAGATATCTAATTTTGAGAGGAAATTGCAATAAAAATTAATCTATTAATCTGTTCAAGCATGTCTGTGCCTAAAAAGCAATAGAACCTCCAGATTTCTACTGAAAATTAACTATGTGCCTAAAGCATTTCTGTTCTGCATAGTTAAGAATACTGCTACTGTGGCTGAACTGTACATTTGGGAACTTATTCCCTGCCTGGGCTTTTTTGGGAGTCTGAGGTCCCTGAAGACTCTAGTATTTCTAAGCATTTTCTAATTATACTTAGCAAATTAACAGTCAGTATTGCCACATTTCAAAGTCATCAGATCGAAGCAGAATAGACAAGCCAATTTTCTGGTCAATGACATAGCTGTGTGCATGCCTGAGAGGGATGCAGAACTTAACCATCTGGCTGTGAGAAAGGCACTCCTCACTCTTCAGGGGCAGCAAAGAAGTCAGAGAGGCTAAAAGGGTGTGCTAGCAATGCCTTGCTTGCCAGCAGTGGTTTTTGCCAAGGAAACAGAGGACCTAGATCTGGCTTTAAGTTTTGTTGTTCTTTTTTATCATGATTGCTTCACTCAGAGAAGTGCTGACAGGAGCCCAGATGACTGTGATTCCATTTCAGTGATACTGCCACTTGGTTATTCCCTGTTGCTTGAACTGTGGCTCACTGTACTAAGAGATGGAGGATAAAAGTTCCCTTCTGCCAATAGGCAGTTACAAACCTGAACCCTGATCACTGTGGGGAAAATGAAATTCAAGTGTCCTATTTATCTGGTAAATGCTTTGATAAGTAATCTGTTCCTGATCTCAGGCAAATTGCTCTGTGAACACCTTTTCAACCTGACAGGACAATGAGAGTCATCTGTTGAAATGCTGCCCAGAGGCTGTAGATGTCCCATCCCTAGAAACATTCAAGGTCAGGTTGGACAGGGCTCTGAGCAGCCTGGTCTTCTTGAGCACCTACCCTGCTCATTGCAGGGGGATTGGAACTAGATGACTTTTAAAGGTCTCTTCCATCTAAAACCATTCTAAGATTCTATGAACACAGAGATCTGTATTTGAATAGTTGTCTAGAAACTATCTATAGGAATGCCAATAATGTGATTTGTGACTTGGTTTATCTCAAGATTAATACCTAAAAGTAGACAAAGGAATCTTTCTGGGAGTGCTCATTTCTCTCCTTTGAGTATAAATGGAGCCTAGCTATCTCTTTGGTATGTAGATTTTGTAGGTAAGGCATTACAGGTATCTGTGTAACTTAGGTGCTTGAGTGCAAAAGATGGTTTGCATCTCTGAATCGCTTTCACATCTGATCAAATGTCTGCATTCAAAACCCAAGTTCTGCAAAATTCCCCATTCCTCTCACTTGGCATTGCAGTTTAGTGGTGCAGTTTAGATATTGCTTCATTCAGTGGTGTGGCAAAGCCCATAGAGCCCATATACCTTTTCTATAGACTGCAGGCACATGGCATTTTGGTGCTCAGTCTTAAATTTTGTGTATAATTTCTAGGTGATGGAGTGCTGAATACCACATTGCTTAAGACAAATGAACTATCAGGATATCCCAGCACTTTTGAAATGCAGGGATCTAGTAGCTAGAAACTCAGTCCTGGTGAAAGTTCAGCCAATAGCAGATGGTGAATACTCTGTACCACTCTGACATGGCATCCTGCTTTGTGCATGGCATAAAGGAAAAGGTGTGAACATCTGCATCTCAGTTCCATTGCAAAACTCTCATTCCT